>NW_006281105.1:1299222-1312399 GCF_000203795.2 Batrachochytrium dendrobatidis JAM81
TAGAATGGTCACCAAACCCGATCGGTTGTGTATTAATCATAAACAACTACCAATTAGCAACAAGTGACATTCGTATACATTGACAGAATTACTACAGACAACACCAACAATTACAAGATCATGTGCAATATATCAAGAATTGTGACATGGTTTCAATAAACCTACTACAACTGAACAAAGGACAGTACAATGATTATTCATAGAACAAGGCAATCAAACGACAACGACAATGTTAGTGACAATTATGTTGGACAATATTCATGATTCAAATATCGACAGTCAAACATTGGTTAACCAACAGTTGTACGATTATACAACTGACCCGTGTATTGACAAGTGATCAACCTCGATCCGATCATAGTTAAAACGGTGTATCACAGGACTTGAAAGTTGGCACAGTATTGTTGTGGTGTAATATTAGCAACTACACACAACTTGACATGAATGGCAATGCTGATGTCAAAACTGTCAATGTATTACAATGTATTGGTCAACAGTAACTGCAATCAATGACAATATTGCAGTCAATTCAATCCAATTGTTGATTAAAACAATCCACATCCACTTGTCAGATTCAGTATGTAAATGAATGTTTTGTAACATATTTACAAATCCAACAATTGACTGATTAACAATAATTGAATATTAAAATGTTGAATAAAAGACTCGAGTCATTATATTGAACACATGACAAATGTTTAAACACTTCAAAGTGTGTGAATTTGTCTCACAAATTCAAATTTTGAATGTGAGACAAATTCACGTTTTGTTCTTTTTTTCTTTTCTTTTCTTTCAACAAACTCAAAAATGACCAAATTTTATCTTCAATACAAGAACAACTCTCCAGTGCTTATCGATACAGCCCACGGAAGAGGACCACAAGGAACTCTACCTCTGATTACTGTTTCTCATTTGATTTCAGCTTACAAGACTGTCACCACTCCCCTCCTTGACGCTATTCCTGTTGACGAACTCACTCTTCATTTTGAGGTGTATGGTCCAGCCATTGCTCGATATGGGCTTCTAACCTCTATTCAACATCCTTTTGGTTGTTACAACAATCCACTGACTATCAAATCCAAGAATGATGTGAATGTTGACCGTCCCTATCAAAGACACTGTACAGAGTCGAGCTGACCAAGAATTCATTAAAGCCAATAATTTGAAATTGCGAAACCCAAATGACGCTTTCAAGTATTTGATACATCATCTGGAAAGGATTGTCAATGTCTCGAGGTTTCCAAATAACGCCGTATTTAACGACAATTGCTTGGAACACCGTCTTGATAGGAGAGTAACCAATTATCAAATTGACGATGTTGATAATATCAAACTGTTTTTTGCTGTTTCTGGTGCAGGAAAAACAAGGATGTTTCTAGAGTTGCTTTATTCAAACTTTGGGTACTACTTTGCTTGCAAGAGCTCTCAAGATGACTTTGGTTCTACTGACATGTATGAATGCCTGGTGTATTGCGAGAGTAACTATCAGCCTGAACTCACTGAACATGCTATCCAACTGTTGTATTTCGTTCGGGTTTCTGTTTGCAATTACTTGATAAGCAAGGGATTCAAGGAACCTTGGCAAATTCTTCTGGCTCAACTCCATCCTATCGCATTCTTTGGAGTTGACTTGTTTGAGCGTCTTTTTACGACCCTTGTAAAAGAACCTGGACTTGCCCCAACTGCCATTACAAACCCATTTCCTTTTATTGCCATTGATGGAGTCCGAAATCTTGCAGGAGGTTGTCGTTTTCATTTTCAACCAGAAAGTAGAAACTTTCGTCCCTTTTTCACTCCATTTGTATACCATTCCAAAATGATGGGAGTATTTCCTCATTGCCTACTGTCTGCCACCAGTATTGACTTTGAACTCATCAAAGAGCTAGTGGAGTTCAGTGCTATGAAGGATGATCAAATCACATATTATGTAGTTGTATCAGATTTCCATTCTCTGACAAAACTCGAGGTCGAACAGTATGCTAGACAATTTTTACAAGACCATCAAGTCAATCAAGTGGATGCTATTGTATCAAGAATTTCAGACTTTGAATTATGTCATGGAAGACCATGTTTCATATCGTATATTCTGGGCACATATATGAAATCAAATGATATTGACGCTGCAATTAGCAAATTTATCACTGGGATATCTAATGTTGATGACCAGATTTTCCCGCTTAGATTCTTGAAAAATGACCTTGATGGAGGCATTCGTTCATTTGACAGTCATTGCTGGTGATAACCTGTCAGGACCCATTTGCGACGCATTTATTGATGCCATCTGGAAGGGAAAAATGCAACTTAAAGTAACTGGAAATGACGCTGCTACTGCAATACGTTACGGTTTGGGATTTGTTCAGACTGTCGATGGAACTATATCTTCCATTGAAATTCAAGAGTTGGCTGTAATCGAGTGTCTTTGCTACTTTTTGCCCTTTGCACACACTGTCAAAAGTTTATACCAAAGAATTGGCTTGTATCCTAACCCTAACCCTCAAACGGTTGGCTATTTGGTGGAATACTTGGTTGCGTTTGCTTTAGTAGCCAACTATTCTGGTTCTGATGCTGCCAATAGTATCAAGGCATCCCGAGATTCTGCATCCAGCTATTTACTATTTGGTGATTCAGATCAAGTATACTTTCCCAATCATATGTGTGGACCAGATATCATCTACAAGTGTGCCAATACAAAGACTGTATACATTGTCCAAATCAAACTTGTCAAGAAAATGTCAAAACAACAAGCTGCAAACGCTTACAATACTACAGTTCCTGAACGCTTTTATTGCAAACGTAATGGCGGTGGAGTGTTGAAAGGGTTTGAAGAAAAACGAACTCACCTTCTTAGCACTTTGTCGAAACTACACAAATCAGGCTACTCATTGCAACAGACTCTGGTTATTCATACTGCTGAAAAGAACTCCGTTGACGCTCAAGATATGGAAATCATCAATAGTCAAAACTCGCCTCAGTTTTTTGACAAAATTGGCAACGGTGTTTGGGATTTTTTAAATTCAGTTGGAAATAACCTTCAATAAAGTTTCAAGATGAGATTGATGTACAGATTGGATTTTCAAAATCAAAAATAACTTTGATTAGTCATATGCAACCAACACCAAACACGGAACCTTGAATATGAGCTCAATGATCAATTTTATCATCATGATTCGTAATTGCAAATAGAACTTGTTCCAAAACATAGGAATCCAGTCGTCATTATAAATATTCTTGCATTGCATTGCATACACAACTCCATTTGTGTGTATTGATGGGTTTACACAAAACCGAATTGATGCTAAACTTGGAAATACTGACGATAGCAAGACAGATGCATGAATGCATTCACTCCATTCAACAACAGACATAGTTGCCAAGATCCAAACATGTTCCGCAACAAGTGATTTGTATTTTTACAGGCAAAAGTAGATGCTACCAGTGTAACATCTGTCAACTCTGACATGTTCAAAGTAATAACCAGCCAATAGTCTGGCTTAAACGACAACACATGATGACCGATCGTCATTCCAAACACCAGGACAATGGAAAGGGTTCAACATGTAGAGTCAATCATTCCACCACAATCAGAATTGTAAGTGATTGGATATTGGCACTATTGAATCACAAAATAATTAGACACACGATTGCATATCTTGTCAATGTTGCATTGCATTGCATCAAAACTAATACTGACTCCAATATGTCTCCCGTTGTTGATTACAATGTGTTTGTGGCAATATAACCATCCAAACACTTTTATATTTACATTTTGCTGTTGATAGATTTGCAACAACAAGATTGTCAAAAAACAAGTTTTTAGTCATGCAAGGACCAGTCTCAGTGTTTACAGCAACAAAAACATTCAATATTGGAGCCAATCAACAACAATCATTTTTCAAGTCATGGATATATTTTGCAATAAACTTTGAATATTTGCCAATTCCAACTTTAACAAGGTTTAACAAGGTAGACATTTATTGACTTTGTTTGTATGAAAATATGTTGCTTGAAACAAATACAAATCTTGCCGCTCTTTTTTTAAGCTGGATTGCTGCATATCATATTGTTCAATATCTGTTTTTTAGTTTGTGTGCAATGACAAGGTGTGTTGCTAATGCTCCTGATTGTGTTGGAAATAGCAGTATGAATTTTCACCATCACTTTTATTTGGAAACATTAAAAACAAGCATATTACAACCATATTCAATGGCAAAAACGGGAGTGATTGGGCAATTCACAAGCATGCACATAAAGCCGTATGATAAGACTGTGATATCAATGAATCCAATGGTCAAATGTCTGCTCAATAGACATTTTTACATTATACATGAAAAATTCGATAACGTTGCAAGTAGCATCTCTTTTTGAAATACAAACTTGATGAAAAGCGTTCAAAATGGTTGAATTCAAAGAATAAACGGCAATGCAACAATCAAGAGCAAAATCAGTCAATTACAGTTCAACACTCAATGTTCAACTCAGTTCAGGAAACAAATACAAACAAATCAGGAGTCTGATGAATAAAACAGTTTTTGAAGAGTATTTCTGTTATTGAAAATCGGATAGTATATGCTATCAAAAATACATGTATTTTAGACGAGATCAAACAGGTGTTACGAAACTACGTTGCTTCAACTTGGAAACACCAGTTATTGCATTTGATGATGTTTTGTCAGCTGAAACTTTAAAATAAGTTGCTTGACCTGTTTTTCCAACACCCTTGTGAAAAGATTGATAAATGGAATATGTTGTATGAAATGAATTGATATGTTTCAAGAAAACAGTGTCAGAATCACTTGTTTTACACAAGTTTGGATAAAATCAACTGTGGATGTTGACAAAAATGGCTTGGTAATGATTTGATTGAAAGAATGAGTGGCGGAATTATAGCGTACAAATGATACGACTTTTATAGATGTCTGTTAAGTAATATCGTGAATATACATGAACTTGTGAATGAATAGCGCAAAATACTAACCATTGTTGTTTTAATGTCAAAATTTGATTACATTGACAAACACACCGTTATTATACATTGTATGATAATGCAATAATACCATATTTGTCATTATTTTGACTATACAAGACACGATTGAAATCAACTAAAGTATCCAGTTGAATCTAGCCAGGACATTATATTTGCACAATTAGCTTGATTTGCTAATCATGTGATATATTTATAATCCTTCATCCAGACACAGGTTACAAATTATACTAAAACAAGGGGAATATCACACAATCAAACATGAACACACCACATTAAATATACGTATAGTAGCAGTTTGTCACTAATGAATTGTATTCAATCGAGTTTATTGAGAGTCTGTTTGTGACTGTTGACAGTGTGGTGAGTGTTTTCAGGTACAGCTACTTGATCAGTTGTAGTTGTTGATGATTAACACCAAGAGTTCTGATGTACATCATATCAACTATAACATAATCAGGATGACCATCCATTCAACAAATAACCAGTTTATTGATATATCTGCTTAATCCTCAAGTTTCTCGTAACTAACTTTTGGCCGCTTACTACCACGGCGAATGCTACCAAGTCGCGACAATCTCCTAAGAGTAGATGTTCTACCTAAACCTGAAGTACTTGGTTGTTCAGGCAATCTAACAGTATGCATCAAACTCATGATCAATATCAATATATCAATCGATACACCCACACATCAATATCAAACAACTTACTGTGTTAATGGCCAGAGCACTTGATCAGCATTCGAAATAGTAGGATATCCATCAGTCGCAGTTTCGCATCCACATCCAGGACCGAACCCAGTGCGTTTATGTGCTCGATCAAATGTCAATAGAAGTCGGGTCATAAATGATGTACCAAGAGCTGCATTGCCATTTGGACCAGCTTTTAAAGCAAACACAACTATAATCCAACATATATATTAGTCAGACTAGTCAAACAACACATATTGCATACAATTGTCAAATATTTACATTCTTTGGAATTGACTCTTTGTAGATAGTCTCGAGGACCCAGTTTGATCGTTACAACGGAGTTGCTATTGTCATCAGTCACGGGGTTTTCAGCAAACATCACGATTGAAAACGGCGGCAGTTTGCTCCAATTGATATCAAAATCGAATTTGGACATTAGACGGTGTTCCCAAAATATTTTTTCAATTTCTTCCGGGGTGAGCTTGCGCTTGTGTTTGCTCTTGCGCTTGTGTTTGGATTTACTATTTTTGACAGTGATCCCATTACTATCAACAATAGCAGCAACCAACGCTGTCACGACTACTTTAGGAAACTGCATATAAAAAAAGCATGTTTCCATAACGGAGTACAAAGTACGTCCATGTTCCACTTTTTTTTGGAATTCAACGGGCAGATCCACTTGTTTGCCATTGACTAGTATATTCTTGATGTTGACAGTAAATTCATCGTTTGTTGGTGATTGTACCCATGCAACACTCCTTCCATCCGTTCCGCATTTTGGAGTTACGTCCGTGTTTCCTATATTGATGAAACTTTCTGAAGTCATATCATACGGACATAGTTGAAGACCAACCTCGTTTCTAGGAATAACACCATCATTATGCAAAGCATCCATCGCAGTGATTTGTGGATGATGATCTGACAACGAGGTATAGCCAATTCCAAATACTCCATCAAACTTTGGATTGATACCAACTAGATCTGGTGATTGTTTTTCAACTGCTATTACTGGTAAATCAATTCCAGTTATCCTAGTACCCGGAATCGTCACAGCTGCATCGGAACTAATTCCTCTATACTGTTTGCCTTTGTAATATATAGTAACGGGTTCCCCACTTGAAATACTTTGTATAGCCAAACCTACATCGTTGCTTGAACTAGGAAGTGGTACGACCATATCAGAATTCATTGAATCGACTTGTAAATTCAACTATTTTAAACAAGTATGAGATTGATTAAGCGTGGTACAAATTGATATCAAACTACAATCCATGACATGATACATACATCAACTCCATGAACATTGGATTTAATTGTGTAACATTTGTTAATATCACCATCCAATTTAACAGGTGATCGTTTCGATAGCCTATTGTTTGATTGACTGGTAATTTCAAAAGGTGAATGTAATGGAATTTGAACTGCAGCAACCGCTTGTAACGCAAGTAGAACGCATTCTAGAGTAATCAACATTGTATCGAATAGTGTGATGAAAATGGGTTGAATCTGGTACATGACTGCTGTTTTATAATGACGGCAGCTTCAAGGGTGACCATCAGCAATCTCCAAATGAACGACCACAAAAAGCCAAATACACCATGCAGGGTGGACAAAGCTGGAAACACCCTGTAGGGTGAATCAGTACACAAGCATTGCTTTTGGTGTATAATCAACCTCAGTAGTATGCTGTGTTCATCTCCAATTGCGGTGATATATCTAATAATCAGGTAGTGTCCCCCTGCTTGTGGATAGTTATCATCACATTTACAATCCATCACTACAACATATACTGTCACTGTATACCAAATACTTGACTGATTGTTCAATTGGTCATGTTTTGGATCACCCAAACACAACAGTATAAAACAACCTGTTGTTGTAGTATTTCAAAACCATGACTTTTCCATTGGTATGACTGCATGGTCATTTTAGGTTAATCTAGACTGTATACGTCAAACACTGCTGACTGTGTCACAACATGATCAACATCAAACTCGGCAAACTGTCGCTGCTACACTGAATGAGTGACGTTGTACTATAATTGAATTGGAGATTGGCAGGTCGTTCAACAAACTGGCCGTGTCAACAGGTCAGATTGTCATCGTGATACATGAACCACAATGGATGATCATGCCATTCAAATCAGCACACAATCTACTGATATATGCAATACAACACCACCAATACAATACAATACAAATCACAAACGTGGTGTTGAATCCAATGCATGCGAGTACTTTTTAAACACATGATACCCACTGATGGTGATGGTTGCTGACAGTCACATTACAGTGTACATGTCCATAGTGTCCACTGTCATGTCGATTGTTGCTATCCGTGACATCCAACTAGATTACAATCAATGTCTAACAAATACAACACAGTAAACTAGCCACGAGTATCCAAGAGTATGTCAATTGATGTGATCCAACAAAACAGCATAGTATTGACTGTTTTGTTAAAGTGCATTCAATCAAGACACTCCAGCATCTCGAGTAGAAATATCAGATTTGTTCACCTTTGCACTGAATCCACAACAAATCGCACAGATTACAAGCAAAATTTGGACAAGTCGAAATGGCTCAAATTTACAACTGAAACCAAAATGGTATACAATCGCATTCATGTAGAGTTGAACACTATCTTGCAGTGATTGACTGTTGGTTTGGAATAAACAATGCTGAATATTGGTTGTAGTTTTGTACTTGACATTGACTGTTGACTCAATATACATTATGAATTATTATAAACAGTGTCAATGATATGATGCACACAAACTATGATTTTGAACTGAAATAGTCTTGAACCGGCGTTTGTTGTTTCTGTTGTATTCTGAATCACGGATACGATCGCAATCTAGTTCAGCAACAATCATGACACATGTCAGTAATGCAACTGTTTATCACACACCAACACTGTTATTTGGTGGTCCATTTACATCAATATGACTGCAAGTTGTCGTTATATCACGTATTCTGAGCATGGTTTTGATATTACGCATCCAGTTTCATCACATTGTTGCTGACCCATCATTGTAACACTGTATGTCCCCATAATCATGAACATGGACATGATCATGTCGTTAGTTGAATCATCACTACTAGTGTACACTACACTACATGTATGTTGGCATGTGTTGTACCAATTTGGTTGCATTGCTACAATGTGGCATGCTCCAACCTGTTTGGATTACAGTTGTGCAACATATTGATATTGTACACATGACTATTGTTGGTATTGAATGTCATGTGTCAATACGACATGTCAAGCAATATCATATCAACACAATACACACATGCATGTCAGCATCATCAATGTGTACAACTATGCAATATACAATCAACTGTATTGTATTGGAAATACAAGTGTCAATGTACAATATGATATCGTGTCAACCAAGACTGTGTACAATAATCAGATATAATGCATGAAAATCCAATTTTATTGCAAATTAAACCAGAATGACAATTGAATCAATTGGAACCAACAGGTTGACATTCAAATTAATTGGATGGATTGTCATCTTTGGGTTGATGAAAGCATGACCCAACATCATGCATAAGCTTGGAAACCCTTTTCCGTTTATTGGAGGGAACTTTCTGTCCAGAGGATCCAGATCCAGATGGTGTATCCGGTGATGGTTGCGACTCTTGACATTGTTGATCACTAGGGCTTTGACCAAGAATCTTACTGTATTCTAATGATAATTCGTCAAGGTAACCTTTAACGGAAGAGTGCTTCTTGATAAGATCAAATTGCTGATAAAGTGATTCACAATTCCAATTTCTTCCGAAAATGAGATTCACGAGGCTCAGTTTGGTGAAATATATTGTATTTTCAAAACAACTTTTCTTGAGCTGGCACTCCTTGTAGCGGCTTCTAATATCCTTAAGTTTGGATTCTTGGGCTTCGAGATCAACCTTAGTCTTCTGAATTTTACCATCATATTTTGGACTGCCGCCGCTTCTTTGAAATTTACGTTCCAAAACTTGAATCTTCGTTTCCAAGCCCGCTACCAGCATAATCTGGCTGTCATGCTCAGATTTTAACGGGTCGCATACTTTTTTTTGTTCATCACGACCATAACCTAGCCTTACGTATTTTTCGAGCAATTCCTTGATGCTATCTGGAAGTGCATCAAGACCACCTAAACCTATACCGTTTGGGTTAGGAGTTGGCGAGGTGCTAGCTTCAGTACTTGTAGTTGCACTGGGAATGACGGTTGAAGTGCTAGTTTCAACATCTGTACTTTCACTGGGTTTAATTGGATTGGCAATAGTAACTGAGCATGCAAGCAGGATCGATGACAATACAGCAACTGCGAGTTTCATTCTACTGTTTTGGTTGAGCAAGTTGTAATGTCATTCAACAGGTCAAGTTTTGAAACATTTATATACATTATTGAATAAATGATATTAAAAGCATATCCCTTGAATGACCGTTTTAAGGGTTAGTGTTGTCAGGGTTGATATTGATTTGTTATCAATGCCAAACTTTGAAGGGATCTCCCTTTATATGGTGATCCAAAATTTTGGTTGAGCCGCTATTTGTCCATACGCTTGAATATCATATGGTTGATTACACAGCTTCGCCCTAAAAAGGGTTATGATCAAGGGTTAGGGTTAAGAAATGAGCATAAACCAAAACTGCAATAAGTTGACATTCGGCTATTAGTTGGTCATCAATATGTGTTGTGATATTCCATGCTTGTTAAAATAGCAAGTGATTGGCATGATTCAACGTACAAGTAGTGTATAATGAATATCGGATGATACCGTTTTACTTGAACAAGAGTGCTAAATCCATTGGAATAAATATAATTTAGTCATCTGTTTCTGTACTACATTTTACATCCTCATTGTTACACAACATCAAATGTCTACAAAGGAAACAGCTGGAAATGGAATGCGTTTGTAGGAATACAAAACACCATACACAAAATGACAGCAGTATTGCGTACATACAAATCAAAGTATGATATCATGATTGTCAACGGATTGATTGAAAACAACTTTATATCCAACTTGCACATCAACAACCAACAACTGCAAGATCCTTCTTGCCAATATCACAGTATCTGGATGGAAATACGGAACCGATTCAAACTGCTGTCAATCAATACTGTCATTCAACACTACAAGGCTGACATTGGCCAGTTGTTTGACATCTCATTATCTCCAAAGAAAAACGGAATTCAGACCAGATTTGCTTGGAATGTTGGCAACAACTGACTGTTTGTTGCTACATCAAGACTCGTCAGTACAGACCCACACAATACAATGTAAAAGGTATCAGACAACCAGATACAAATGAACTGCTTGTCTGCAATATGCTGCATCATATTGGAATGGGTCCTGAAACTCGTTGTATCATTGCATCTCACAGCACCAAAACAGTCTACATTGCTATCAAGTATTGCCATGTGGTGCTATTGTCCGAGTTGACAAGGATACAGCAAACAATACCCAACTTTGATTGGATTTGATATTTCGTATCCTGTGTATATGCGATTGTGCTGTCAACTCATCAAACTGCGGTCAAGTCGATGATAAAGCAATGATTGTCGACTTTTGTATTGAAAAACAGTCAAAAGATTACATTAAAACAGACATTATGGACAGATTCTACAAAGGAAATGGTAAATTCCATTATTCTGGGTTGATGCAAATCGCAGTCAAAACAACAAACGCTGTAAACATGGATACGATGAACAAGTCGTTGTAGGAATGGAATGCAAGCTGCTGGAGAGTATTGAGCGAGCCGAATCAGAGATTGATGGATTGGTTTAAAATGGGGTAACAGACTGATATTTGAAACGATTTACAACGATATGTCCATGACCTTGAAGCAACAGTTGCAGTTCTAATGGAATAAATTGTTGGTAGCATTCATTTTTAAATGTAGGCATATTGGTATCCAGCAACAATGGAAAATGTGTAATATTACAACTGTAATGTCTGGACAAGTGACTGTCTGAATAACAGTAACTATTTCCAGTGATGCTGATTTGTAAACACTCGAATTATTCAACAACACTCTATCAATGCATTTGCAAGAGTCACTGGACGTATTCGTTGTTTGAATGTTGATTCTCATACATTCAGAAGTGGAAGTTATGAAGCTTATTTCCATGCAGACACGATCAATGTATTACTTTTTGTTGGATAGGCTGTATCATCTGTCATCAATTCAGACACACTTGTCAGTCCTGTTCCGTATACAATGAGTCACATATGGACACATATGGACACCAATGCAACAATCAAGAATCAATTGTCATTTACAAGTCCGAATTGCCAACCAACAATCGTACTAATGGACTAACGGACCAATGCCAAATCACCTGCACATCAGACAGTTTATTGGACATGACTTGATTGTTCTTGAAAACTGTTTGATGACTGCTTGATGACTCGAGTAATCCAATCACACATTGCTGGCAATTAAATGTAACTATACAATGTGCCATTTATACATCAACTACTATCAGTTTATCAGTGACTATCTGGTGTTTATTTATTCAGAATTACCTTGGACTGTCAGAATTTTCGGAGCTTCGTGATTTGTATAAATGTAGTAAAGTATAAAGTAGAATATAATCTGTAACTGTTAGTAGTTATCAGAAGAGAACAAATCAAAAGTGTAATGGAAGTTTCACTTTAATCCAAGATCAGCAGACTTGGTCTTTTCAAGTATAGTAAAAAGGTGTGATAAAGTAATTAGAAAGTTGAAATAGTTTGAATAGTTGTTTATTGATAAGATTAAGCATTCTAGCTTTTATAGTAGTTGATTGTTTGTCTTGTGATACGAACAAGTAACACATTTGATAATGAGTGGTTGTAAACGAAAAGTAGTTGAGCCAATGGGATTGATTCCTGTAATTAGCCAATTTAATAATAATACTATTTACCCGTTATTTGTGACTCGAATCTCCAAAAAATGAGGATAATGGAGTTTGGAGCATATGGATTGGTGGTGATGAAGGGTTTAATTTGGAGATTCAAAGTGTGCGTTATTAGAATTAGCTTTGTCACAGATTACCACTTAGGAGTATCCGTCTGAATATTCTAATAATGATGCCTCACTCTTCTCATTGAAAGAAAGTTTTGAAAGCATCACTTCAAAATGGAAAAAACCGAATCAAAGCCTGCCACAACTCTATGATATTACCTATGCCTTTCTACTGTCTCGTGTTCTGTTTCTCAAATATCTCAAGGAAAAATATCCTAACATAACTCCAGCACAGTTTCTCATTCACCAATTGTTCAACTCAAGAGCCATCAGACTATGCTTTCTGAAACTGAAGCTATTGTCTTTGGACAAGTTGAACGACATACATTGCAGCTATATTGACGATGATTTGCGCTGCCTCTTTTGTTTTGATCAAGCTCATGTGTTGGCCGAACATCTTGGAAGCACGATTATCTCGTCAATGGAGGGAAATCACATCCAACAAAACGGAGATGTGAATGAAGATTCAAAAAGAGGAACACTCTCAGTCTTG
>NW_006281105.1:1312584-1314468 GCF_000203795.2 Batrachochytrium dendrobatidis JAM81
TCATCCGGATATTCTCAAGACTGTTCTTACCGACAACTATCGACCAAGAATTTTGGAAAACTTTGTATATGACTTGTTCAGTGCTGGAATCAATGACAATGACTCGGCAACGGCACAACGCATACGACTGAAAAAACAGCATGCCTTTTCGAATATCAATGATATAGTAGAGGAATCTTACAATGCGGTAATTGGTCGATTCGCTCGTATGTCAATCGAACCTATTGCCAGGACCATCAGGGCTCATTCACACACAGATTATGTTAAAGCTTATTTTATCATCAATGATGACGACCAATCATGGACCAATATACTGCCAACTGGACAAGAATCAAGAATACTTTTTCATGAATACTGTTGGATCTATACATCTCATTCGTGAAACTGGCGGATACTTTTTGTCTGAAGGATATGTGATAGACTTGCTTCTCAATTTATTCCGAACAGAGTTTCAACAGTTCAATCTGTTGTCATCGTTGGATCTTTTGAGCAGCATTGCTGGCACAAAAGGTAAAAAAACTACAGCCAAAGGAACACCGTTCGAAGCCGTCATTTTGGCTGGTATGATCCAAAAAAATGGACCGCATCTTTCAAACGTCCTATCTAGTTTTGGTGTTTCGATTGCTGGTCTTGATGGTTTACAGTTGCCAACAATAGAGCGTAAGGCTGGAGATGGCACAATCATATCCGATAGACCAACAGGAGTCTTTTTTCGTCCTTCAAACCAGTTTCGACCAGACATCCTTGCGTTTTTATCCAAACAAGTCTGCGTGTCATTTGGAATCAAGCTATATACATCAAAAATTCCTTCAGCAGTGTCTGCCGATAATCTTGAATCTACAAATCCAGATTTTTCTTTATTAAAGCAGATCGGCCAACGAATAACGAAACGTATTTGAAATGGCAGCAGAGTATATCTGATACCCCGTTAAAGTTTTCAATAAGGTTCTTGATTGAGCTGCCTGAACCACTCAGTGCTGTTTCAACTGAAAATACTTATAACAGCGTCGAGGGAAACCAAAATGTCGTTGTTGTCGTTTCAAAGAGCAATATGCGCAATATTTTAAGCGAGCAGGTTGCGTCGTTTGTTGAATTCATTACCAGTTCCTGATAATAAATATTGAGCTAATTTGAATATTGGATTGTGTTTTGTTTGATTTATTGTATTCAACAAAAGATGCCACAAATCACTTGTCAACTTGATACTATGCAACAGTCGGTTGTTCTTGGTGTAGATACAGGTTGAACTACCAATAATGGTTACTGCACACAAAGTCACCCAATATCCTGCCAATTGTGATTTTGATTGTATTCCACATCCAATTCTAGATTGTAATCACAATCACAATTACCGTGTTTGATCAAATGGTGTTTTACATTGATCATGGTATCATACATTACGATACTGCCAGATCACTGCACACAAGTCATGACCAATACAAATGCATTACTGCTGACACTGATCGACACCATAAATACAGTCAGGCAGCACAACAAACCACCAGCATGCCATTGACCGTGTTGCAATACAATTGTCCAACATATCATGATGTATGTTGTATCAAGTCACAACTGCAAGTATTCATATGGTAATCGACTGACATTGGTGTTGATATCCAATTGATTGACTAATCGATCATCATCAATTGCATCAGTGACTGGTATATGCAACTGATATACACCATGTCCGAGTCTGATACATGTCGATATATGCGTGTCAATCAGCAATACAGATTTGTGGCCATTACAGTTGAATGTGAGTCGAGTCGATCATTAAACCAACGAATCAATGATTGCACTCTAAATATGGTGCGATTTGATGCGACATGACAATATATTGTCCGACAGGTTCAACACTGATATCCAGCACATCACACATGAATA
>NW_006281105.1:1314568-1315424 GCF_000203795.2 Batrachochytrium dendrobatidis JAM81
ACTGCATATACAAGCAGTAGCAACGATCAATCCAAACTAAACAATGACAGAGTTACACATCAACATATACTCGATCATCAGTCGAGTCTGCATATATCAACTAGTTGCAACATGTCATAATCAATGTGGATTGTATTGTCCACCAATCGATCATGACAGCTAATCGATACCAATCATGTAGTCAATACAATCACCAACATATCGATGATTGTTGACTGGCAATTACAACTCGTCAATTGTATCCAATGTTACAGGTGATGCACATCTGATTACTGCAAATCAACAACTTGTCAATCATATCATAGTGTGCATTGCCAACAGACCATGCAACTACAAATCAATGTATACGTGATCAACATTTGATATTTGATGGTGATGAACCAACCATGATTGATTGTATCATACAACTAATACAGTTGCATTGTCTGGTATTGATGATCGACCCACTCATGTCAAACAGTAACCAATGTGTGTGTATCGAGTTTGGGTTGCATGGACACATCAATATGTTTGATAACGAGTCCAACGTGATGATACAAACCCAATATTATATGAATATCCAAGTTGATGAATCAAGTCGAGGTTTGCAAAGTGTCAATGTCAGGTCAATCAAACAAGTCAGTCAACCGTTATATTGTGACTAGTGATGTCACGGTTTGAATATCAACGAGTTGGACAGTCGACAATATGGGTGATTGTGATTTGGTCAAGCCACAACATTCGCATATCACTGAGTCGGTTTGGTGTGTGTGGTGTAAACACATACTACTGGATTGGTGCAATACGATCATGTCATACTATTGTATTGGTGACAATGTGATATTGAACAGATAAGATTTCGAGCGCTGCAATATAA
>NW_006281147.1:0-9254 GCF_000203795.2 Batrachochytrium dendrobatidis JAM81
GGTGGCTGGAATAACCAAATATGGGGTAACAATATGTGGAGCAACAGTATGTGGAACAATCCCTGGGGAGGTGGTACTATGTGGGGTAACCGGGCGTGGAATAGTTGGTGGTAATTGGAATACTGGCATGTCACCATTGCAATGCTACTAAACTTGATCTATCCGATATGCAAGCAATAACGATCTTATCTAAACTTTATTTTAGTAATAAATTATCATTTGCGATAAACACTGTTGTGGGTGTTTGGATGTGATCAATTGATGAATCCGGCTGACTATTACTTTGAATTGTGTAAAACAGCTGCTAGAACACTGGACTAATGTCACAACTGAAATACTATGGATCAAACACGTTTGTTTAAACAAGTTTATACAAACACTAAGAGTCGGATGAAAATACTGTTTCTTTCATTATCATGCATTTTTTTAGTCATTGTTTTCGCTGTTAGACTGATAGCCTTATTTTCAAAGCCTTCAACCTGTCGTTTTTCATTTTGGGCAACGTTTGATTCATTGAAACTGAACATTTACCTGTTTTTGCTTAGATCAGACTGTATGACACAAGTGCATTGCTATAGTTTGCTGGTATGGCATCAGAAAATGAATATTTGTCATTTAACTTGCTCATGAACAATGCATGTATTTTTTGAATAAACAAGTTTTTGGTTCAAACATCAATGTATTCATACTTACTAGTTTAAACTTTGACTGAGTTTCAAGCAATCGCTAAAGCCAGTATTAAAGTGTTATATTATACTGATATTACACTTGGTTGCACTATAAACCAAATCAAGTTACCAACAGCCAATTGTATTTACCCGTGTTCACTAGACCGATATAATGCCATCCAGTGTGATGGTTGCCATAATGTCGCGTTGCTCGACACGTTCTTGTGTTCAAGTAAAGCCAAATTATTTTAATATGTGGTAGCAAGCTCACACAGGTTACCAACCGTCACAGCTCATCACCATATCACATCAAGCTGGTGTTGATACCACAGTTACAACTCGTGTGTGTTGTGTTGAACACAGCATGTATAATATAATATAGTGTATATAGTGTATATATAATTATATATAAATAGCGGTATAAATTCACATAATCTATACAACTCACTACTCATCTTATTCTAGCATCAATCAAGTATCACTCTCACTACTCGTACTACTTAATCTAAACTTTAATCATGAAATTTATTGATATCACTATAACTGCAGTCACTGCCATCGCGAGTGTCAATGCAATCGCTGTTCCAGAATCCGACCACACTTTGCAAGCCAGATCGATCCCACAACCAAACGAGTCTCAAGTATTGCTCGAGCGTCGTTCACCTAGTAGCTATGGTGGCTGGGGCAATGGTAATAATATGTGGGGTAATAGTGGCTGGGGCAGTAGTGCGTGGAACGGCGGCTGGGGTAGTAGTATGGGTAACTGGGGCGGTGGTTGGGGAAACAGTATGCAACAAAGATGGGGATGGTAATTGGAATACTGGCATGACACCATTGGAATGCTACTAAACTTGATCTATCCGACGTGCAAGCAATAACTATCATATCTAAACACTATTTTAGTAATAAATTATCATTTGCAATCATTTCAACTTTTAGTATTTAAAGTATTCTAATCTTGAATCCAAATTCATCTGGATATGAATGTGTTTAAATTGTTCACTTGACTGTCCATTATCATCAAAACATGTTGATCATCATAGTAAGCTATTCCAAACGTGGTGGCATTTAATATTGATTGATCTGATTTAGTTGTCACATCCATTTTGAAAATATTTTACTAAAAAGTGCATATTTGGCAATCATAAAGCAAATCTATCACACAAGCATTGACCATAAAGCAATCCATTGAAACAGATTCAAAGGCTTTTCAAGCAATGCATCAACCACCAAGATTGCTTTTAATACAGATTGACAATATTATGCATCAAAGACGTGGAATGCGAGCATCCACAGCAGCAAAATGATCAAAGAAGCTCTAAATACTTGTGGTTAGCAAATTATTCAAGAGTTGATAGACAAGTGAATGAATTACCTTGAACAGGTTTACAGCATGTTGGACATCTTCCACACCACATGTTTCACGAATAGAATGCATACTCCATTGAGGATTACCCACATCAACCGTACGAACACCAAGAGAGGCACTCAACATGGGACCAATAGTGCTTCCGCAGGGAGAGTCATTTCGTACAACGAATTCTTGCAATGCAACACCTCCAGAGCCTTCTTTTCCAGCAAGTTTGGCCACTTCGCGCAAAACCAAGGTTGAAATGGCTGTTGTTGCATAACGTTGGTTGGCATTTTGCTTGATGACAACACCAGAATTGATCAAAGGACGATGGTTGTCTTCATGCTTTTCGAAGTAGTTGGGATGAAGAGCATGAGCCATATCTGCAGAGATCAGAAGCGAGTTGACCATGGATCGCTCATATCTGGCACCAGCAAGAACCTTTTGATAAATCACAAATAAACCATGACTGGGTCAAGAATTGAATCTATATAACCTCGAATTATTTGAATGTTACCTGAGAACTACCACCAATATCCATATCAGAAAGACGCTGCAAAGTGGTTTGCATAAAATTGGAATTGGCACCATGAGCAGTTTGAGAGCCCACTTCTTCGTTATCAAACAGACCAACAACACGGATTTTGGAGTCTTGATCCAGAGTGTTGGCAGATTCAATAATAGCCTAGGAAATTCAAGCAGGTTTAGCAAAAACAGCAATATACAGAGTGAAGAAAAGCCAAAACCTACAGTAAGAGCGCAGAACGACATCATCAGATTATCAAGTCTAGCGGAATGAATAAACTCATTGTTGGCACCACCAATGCTCGAGGGTTGAGTGTCATAAAGACAGAGTTCAAAATCGCGAATGGATTCGGCTATATAAAACAGAATTGTTAGATTAGTATTAGTATTAGCCAATACAAAATACAAAGCATACCTTGAACACCAAGATTGGTAGCGACTTCTTTAAGAAGCATGGGATGATGAAGAGTTCCAACATCGTTGGTGTCGTCCTTTTTTTCGAGACTAGACAGAAAATGTACAAGTGAGGAATTGAGCATGGCAATCGGCAGATTAAAACAGATTATAAAATTACATTTTTTGAGCAATGCCAAGAATGGGAGTGAGTTGAACTTCCTTGTTGAAATTGAAACCATCGTTGGCACTGCGATCAAGATGAATAGCTAGAGTAGGAATACGCAACAAAGGTTTGTCGATCTTGGCGAGAGCATGAGTGAAGGATTCAACGCCCTGAGTATTTTTAGTAGCAACAAGTACTCGTCCAGCAACACTCAAATCTCTATCAAACCAAGTATGCCATAATCCACCACCATAAAGTTCTACACCGACTTGAATGCAACCGGCCTTCTCACGCTTGGACCTGGGCTTGATCTTGAGGCAAGGAGAGTCAGTATGAGCACCAATGATGGAAAATCCGGATGTTGGAGAGTACTTTCCGCCTACACAAAAGGCAATAATAGCACTTTTGTTTCTAGAAAAGAAATACTTTCCGTTTGCAAGGACAGTCGAAGTAGTCCATGCATCACCTTCCTTTAGTTCAGTGAAACCAGCCTTGACAAGACGAGCAATGCAGGATTCAACCGCATGAAAAGGAGAGGGAGAAGCATCGACGAACTTGAGAAAGTCTTTTGCAAGCTATGAATATAAAGCATCAGTAAATGATAATATACGAATATTCAAGATCAAAGTACTTGCATTCATGGAGATTGATGTGCAAGGTAGTTGAGAATGCGGGTAACTTGTAGAATCGCGAGAATAAAAGTGGGTTGAGGGCGAGTAAGGAGGAGGTTTATGGAATATATTAAGAAAAGGACAGCAATTAGCAAATACGACCATTCAGTAAGAGATGGACAAGTATTTACTAGAACTGATTCAAGATTAACCAAGATTGAGCAAGATTAATTCAATCGTTTCAAAATAGTTTCAAAATGATAATTTCAACGATTTTGATGAGTGGTGGCGATCCACTAAAACCCTGTTTTTTCAACAATTCATTCTTTGTCAGATTGTGTTATAGCTGACAAGTGATTTCCTGTAAAACACTTTCTGATCATAGAATTTCTACCATCACAAGAGTATTATACAATAAGCGAGTACTAGTTTACTATGATTCTTACATCCTCATTCTCTGCCATTCTACTACTGATTACCACTCAGTATGCTAGTCTTGTATTGGGTCAATGTTCTTCTACTTATATGCGGTCAGAGTTTCGTCAGTTGTCGGAAGCAAGTCGACAAGCCTATTTAACAGCAGTCAATCAACTTAAACTACGTGCTCGTGGAGGAACTGAGCCTGCAACTTGGAACTTGGATCAGTTTGTTGAAAGTCATATGAGTAACTCTGGAGCATTTCATGGAACTGTAAGTAAAGATGTCGTATCAAAGTAGTTTATTTCGAGTAAATACTCTTGAGTGAATACTCTTGAGTGATGCATTCCTCTAAACAGTGCACATTCTCAAGCAATCCTTTCATCCGATTAATATTCCTCATCGAGTAGTACTCGACTACCCAATCTCGAGCAACATTGTATTCGAGTCTACTCGAATTCTACATTCGGTCGAGTATACCGAATACGCCACTTTAACGCCTTTTGCTTAACAGGCTGTGCATTGGCTAACAATTTGCTTTTTAGGCACAATTTCTGCCATGGCATCGTGTTTATTTGCGTTACTATGAAGAGGCTCTTCGTCAAGTATCAAAAGATCCTAATATGAGTGTACCATATTGGGATTGGACTCTCGATGCCAGTGCGCCTGCTTCATCTCTGATTTTATCTCCAAATTACTTTGGAAGTGCTGGTGTTGCTCCTGACTATTGTGTCAGTGGTGGTGTTGCCAAGTCTTGGCCAATCTCTTATCCATTCACATCAAAATGTCTTACTCGATGCTCTAGTTGGTCCGCTCTTTATCCTCCAACTGCCGTCAATGCGATCCTCACTCGCTCATCCACTTACGGCGCGTTCCGTCACGACCTTGAAGCTATTCCTCATGCTTTGATTCACACTAGTGGTGGTGGTTCATGTGTCGACACCAACAACAACCCGGCTCCATTTACCAGCATGGCATCTCCAAACGATCCTTTATTCTTTATTCATCACGCCAATGTTGATCGTCTGTGGTGGCGTTGGCAAGTTATGTGTCCTGCTAATGCTGAACTTTATGATGAACCCAACACTTCTCTTAGTGAAGCCTTGACTACATGGAATATTCCTGTTAGTAGTGCCATGAACATTGCAAACTCTCGTTTCTGTTATACTTACTCGGCAGCCAATACTGACTCGGTCAATTTCAGTCCAGTCTGTAAATCCCCTACAAACTCTACAGGTCCGCCTACACCATCTCCTGTTGCTACCAACAATCCTGCTGCTTGGTGGTTCAACAATCTTATGCTGCAACTTGTTCCAAACGCTCCTTCTCTTGCTTCCACTGCTGCTGTTTTGGCTCCTGCTCCTCTACCCATTCATCCCGTTGTTTCTGTCATTCATAAAAGCATCCCTTCAGCCGTTCCCATCAAGAACCAACATAATGCTGCTCCCACTACTGCTCCCACTGTTGCTGTTGCGGCTCCCACTGTTGCTGCTGCTGCCATCAACCCGGATGTTTCCAAAGAAGAATCTAATGACAACACTAACATCGATCTCAATCTTGTTAGGCGTAATGTGGGATCTATTAGTGTTGTGGATGTTGATCCCAACGATCCTGGAATTGTCAGTCGTCAGGAAAGCAGTACCAGTCAAAACACCACCAATGTCCTAACCGTTAATGTTCGTATGTATGTTCCCTCTCCAGGTGAAACTACCTATCAACCTGCTCCGTATGTTTCTATCAAAGCTCCTGATGCAAGCGATCGCACTGATCTGTTTAATCTGCGCTTTCCTCCTGCTGTTCCTGATTCATACCTTGTCATGTGTGGTCTGGATATCCAACGTGCCCGTGCTGCCGAGGTCCGTGCCAAACACATCATCGACTATTACAACAATGTCCAGAATTGGACTTCCCCTGTTGCTCTGGTTGAAGTTGTCAAAAATGCTAATGGATTTTACATAAGTAAATCCTAACCCACAGCATTTTTAAAATTTCTCTGTAGACTCGATCTTGTTCATTCCAAATTACAGTTTTGAACTACTTTTTCTAAATACACCTTCGCTGTCTTGATGCGAACACTTCAATTGTGCTCTTTTTCCCCTTGTAAACGGTTGTTAAAACACACTTTCTCAATTATTATCCCCACTACTTTTACCGAGTCTTCAAAAATACTCTGTTGTATCAGTAATAAAATTTAAAATGGTATTAAAACAATCACTTTTGAATGAATTGTAATGAATGGTCACATCAAATGTGAACAATTTCTGTTTATAATATCAAATATTCAACTTAATCATTGCAAAATAGTGTTGCATTTACATGAACACGATTATAAATGTCAATCAAATTGATTACAACTATACACATATGGTTTGTATACAATCAACTCAAATGATCGACGTTGACTGTATGTCATCATCGACTGACTCCAGTTGTGAGTTTAATCATCACAAATTTGATATGGTGTAACATGCTTACTACACTAGTTTCGTGCATGTGAATTGTATCCAATTACTACAGTATGACTGACATTCAAAGCATGATCAGTGCTATAGTGCCGTATTGCACAATCTCTACTTGTGCTCACTGAACCAATACAACGGCATTCAAAGCGTGTTGATTATCATGGTGCCGTATTACTCGACACGTTTTTGTGTTCGAGTCGAGTCGATCTATTTGGACGTGTGATAACAAGCTCACACAAGTCGTCAACCATCACAGTTCATCGCAGTATCGATCCACATCGAATTTGTGTCAATGTCACTCAGCCACAGCTCACATGTGTCGTTTATCACAACACACGTTTAGTATTGTGTTCATCCAATTGTATATAAATAGCAATGCAAATTCACATAGTCTATACAACTCACTACTCATCTCATTCAACTATCACTCGAGTATCACTCACACTACTCACTACTCAGTATCACTCTCACTCTTACTATTCGAATTACTCGTACTACTTAATCTAAACTTTAATCAACATGAAATTTATTGATATCACTATAACTGCAGTCACTGCCATCGCGAGTGTCAATGCAATCGCTGTTCCAGAATCTGACCACGTTTTGCAAGCCAGATCGATCCCACAACCAAACGAGTCTCAGACCGTGCTCGAGCGTCGTTCACCTAATTATGGCGGTGGCTGGAATAACCAAATGTGGGGTAACAATATGTGGAGCAACAGTATGTGGAACAATCCCTGGGGAGGTGGTACTATGTGGGGTAACCGGGCGTGGAATAGTTGGTGGTAATTGGAATACTGGCATGTCACCATTACAATGCTACTAAACTTGATCTATCCGATATGCAAGCAATAACGATCTTATCTAAACTTTATTTTAGTAATAAATTATCATTTGCGATAAACACTGTTGTGGGTGTTTGGATGTGATCAACTGATGAATCCGGCTGACTATTACTTTGAATTGTGTAAAACAGCTGCTAGAACACTGGACTAATGTCACAACTGAAATACTATGGATCAAACACGTTTGTTTAAACACGTTTATACAAACACTAAGAGTCGGATGAAAATACTGTTTCTTTCATTATCATGCATTTTTTTAGTCATTGTTTTCGCTGTTAGACTGATAGCCTTATTTTCAAAGCCTTTAACCTGTCGTTTTTCATTTTGGGCAACGTTTGATTCATTGAAACTGAACATTTACCTGTTTTTGCTTAGATCAGACTGTATGACACAAGTGCATTGCTATAGTTTGCTGGTATGGCATCAGAAAATGAATATTTGTCATTTAACTTGCTCATGAACAATGCACGTATTTTTTGAATAAACAAGTTTTTGGTTCAAACATCAATGTATTCATACTTACTAGTTTAAACTTTGACTGAGTTTCAAGCAATCGCTAAAGCCAGTATTAAAGTGTTATATTACACTGATGTTACACTTGGTTGCACTATAAACCAAATCAAGTTACCAACAGCCAATTGTATTTACCCGTGTTCACTAGACCGATATAATGCCATCCAGTGTGATGGTTGCCATAATGTCGCGTTGCTCGACACGTTCTTGTGCTCAAGTAAAGCCAAATTATTTTAATATGTGGTAGCAAGCTCACACAGGTTACCAACCGTCACAGCTCATCACCATATCACATCAAGCTGGTGTTGATACCACAGTTACAACTCGTGTGTGTTGTGTTGAACACAGCATGTATAATATAATATAGTGTATATAGTGTATATATAATTATATATAAATAGCGGTATAAATTCACATAATCTATACAACTCACTACTCATCTTATTCTAGCATCAATCAAGTATCACTCTCACTACTCGTACTACTTAATCTAAACTTTAATCATGAAATTTATTGATATCACTATAACTGCAGTCACTGCCATCGCGAGTGTCAATGCAATCGCTGTTCCAGAATCCGACCACACTTTGCAAGCCAGATCGATCCCACAACCAAACGAGTCTCAAGTATTGCTCGAGCGTCGTTCACCTAGTAGCTATGGTGGCTGGGGCAATGGTAATAATATGTGGGGTAATAGTGGCTGGGGCAGTAGTGCGTGGAACGGCGGCTGGGGTAGTAGTATGGGTAACTGGGGCGGTGGTTGGGGAAACAGTATGCAACAAAGATGGGGATGGTAATTGGAATACTGGCATGACACCATTGGAATGCTACTAAACTTGATCTATCCGACGTGCAAGCAATAACTATCATATCTAAACACTATTTTAGTAATAAATTATCATTTGCAATCATTTCAACTTTTAGTATTTAAAGTATTCTAATCTTGAATCCAAATTCATCTGGATATGAATGTGTTTAAATTGTTCACTTGACTGTCCATTATCATCAAAACATGTTGATCATCATAGTAAGCTATTCCAAACGTGGTGGCATTTAATATTGATTGATCTGATTTAGTTGTCACATCCATTTTGAAAATATTTTACTAAAAGGTGCATATTTGGCAATCATAAAGCAAATCTATCACACAAGCATTGACCATAAAGCAATCCATTGAAACAGATTCAAAGGCTTTTCAAGCAATGCATCAACCTCCAAGATTGCTTTTAATACAGATTGACAATATTATGCATCAAAGGCGTGGAATGCGAGCATCCACAGCAGCAAAATGGTCAAAGAAGCT
>NW_006281148.1:0-7626 GCF_000203795.2 Batrachochytrium dendrobatidis JAM81
TTCGATCTGAGAAGCAACATCCTTCTTTTCCAGTTGCGCCATGGAGCTTCTCCTCCGCAATATTAAGATTGTTGACCTATGCCTGATGATGTTTCCAGTGATGGAGCTGCATAATTTCGGCTAAACAAATCCGGATTAAAAATTAATGGCCTTCTATATTAGTCAATTATAACATGTTGTGTCCTGAACACTGTTATTCCGTGGTATTGTTGGTGGTGATTGACATGCAAACCACTGTTGCATTACTGACATGTGCCATCCTTGTTGTTGAGCTAGATCGCGATCGTATCCGTGATTCCGAATACAACAAATGAATGTACATAATTGTATCAACAGCACCAGACCACTCAAACACAACACATGTATTGCAATACATGAATCTGGGTTTAGATGTGGTGATTGTACAGTGTATGGTTATGCCAAGAATGAGGAAAGGGCAGGTTCAAAAAAAAATCTTGATTCAAAACTATAGTTTGATTGTGTCAGCATCATATGATGGTTGTTATGTTTGAAAGGGTTGAAAATGATAATTGAAGGAACAGTGCAGTCGATGCAAGTTTCATTTTACGTGAATACGACTGTAAATCTAATGTACATACCAGAAATAAACGGCTCCAGCTGTTGAGGAAATACACATCGTCATACCCATAATAACAATAGCTATTAGTGCCATATGGAATGCCATAAACCCATTATATGTCTTGAAAGGCCAATAGAAAAATGCTCCACAACTGAATGAGTATTTTAACTTACAGCATTGAAGTCGTAAGGAAGATCAGGCAGAGTATGCTTGAAACAAATAGAAACAGTCTGAACTGGAGCAGTAGCAAGAACTCGGCCAACTTTGGCTGATGCAGCAGTCTTGATAGCAGATTGTACCAACATTTTTGATCAATTCAATAGTCACAAATTTGGCAGAAACAGATTTGCAGCCAAGACAATAAAGGCATCCAGCCTATCACGCGATCAACTAGCTGGCACATGCTTACATAGACTGCGTTGCTATTGGCTACAGCATATCAAACTCTTTACAATGCATTCGAGTAACAGACTAAAATGTTTAATTTTAAAAGCTCATTCCAGGCTTGCATTTGAATGCAATATAATTTGCAATCCATTAATCAACTCTTGTATTGTTATAATTGAATACCCAACTTCACTTGCAGCCGTATTCGCGTAAAATGAACCACTAAACTAAAATACATAATGAACTGCCATGCTTGATTGGTGTCAAACTTACTGGATAACAACGTGCCTTTTAAACTCATTAGTCCACTGGTATTTCTCCTTCATGCTCATTACTGTACAAAATATAGAGTGAATGTTCACATCTCTGTTTCACATCCTAGACATCTTTTCAACCTTTAACTTTCTTTTTTTCAATCCAAGCATTGGGTGACCGGTATGGAAACAACTGTTGCATTCCTGAGATTGCTTTTTAAACTAGAGTGCAAACGTATCTGATATTAGAATAGAGTTTCAATAGAAAAAGTCATCAATATCCAATAACGAATATGTAATGATTGCTTATTTTGAAGCAAAATAGAGTCATTACAAGATCAATACAAAAATATTTCATTCTACATGAATACGACTGTAAAACGTACATTGGTTTGCCATACAAAAATGCCGTTTCATTTTGTGTGCGTGCATACAGTTGCATCCAGATTTTTGATGACTTGAAAGAGTCAATTGGATTTGATGTGATTATTTTCTGCAATCACAAAGCAATCAAATATGGCATATATGTCGACCGCTTTGGCTTGGTGTAATAGACATGATATGACCCAATCTAAATTTTATTAGTATATATGATATCGATTGAGTGGTGGCCGTAAATCATCAACAAGCGTGACCCCAACATCCTCTTGCTGTCTATATTTTGCTGTAACAGATGATATGTTGATGCGTCTACGCGATCTGCCTATATCAATCTGATGTTTAGGCGCGCTAGTGGGTGGAGTTGGAACTGATGCAGTCCCAGCTAATTGTGTATAAAAATTAGAATTAATGATAGAGGAAGTGAAATATAAACCATTATTGGCTACTCTAATACATAGATCAAGTGGACTATATAAAATAAATACCATTTGTTCCATTAGGACATTTACTATTTAACTCTGTTTTTTCTGTAAAGACAATTTGAGAAAGTGTATTGGAAGTAGCAGACAATAATAAATTTGCTGTCGGCATTTGACTATTTAGTAATGTCGCATTTTTGTTTTCTGAATTCGACAGTGTTGGCAATTCAACAATATTCATGCCGACCAAAGGTATCCTTTTTTCAACACATTCTGTACAAGAAGTTGATGGACTAGAAGGATGATCCACCGTAAATGATGCATCCTCAAAAGCAGCTGAATAATTTGATGTCGATGTAGACCGTGGCCGATCTTTACGTCGAGCACGAAGAAGCATAATAGGATTTCCCGTTAAAACAGTGCTTATACCTAATAAAAACACTATTGTTGAGCAAATACGCCTTTCACAATAATCATCCGTGACTACCAGCACATCTTAAGCAGGATTACCATGTGTTAGATTGCTACCAGTATCTGATACTATGACTTTACTGTGTATAGAGCCGAATCGACTTTGAGCAGTAGCGGGGCGTATTGGGACCCCATGTGGCTTATCTCCACTCTTTTCTAAAGCATTACTACACGCTTTAACAATGCACTAGGATATTCTGCTGCAAGGTTAGAACGCACACGAAGCAAAAGTGACAATTATTAGATGATAAAATTAGAGTTATCACAAGTATCCCCGCTTATTTGGTGTATGTACCTGTGTTAATGTTAAAGTTGGTTTCGTATTGAACATGCAGCTCTCCAATACTATAATCATCAAGTATTTTAAGCTGAGGGATAGTCTTTCCAATAATTTCTCTATAAGCCTGAATAGTATCTATGAATTTTCCTTTGGGATCATCCATGTTCTTATTCAATACTTTTTGAAAAAGATCCAAAGGATTTCCCTGCAAACTCAGCTCCTCAAGATTTGGACATACTGCAAGATGCTCTATCTGTTCAAGATCCGATATAAGATTACTAGCAATCAATAAGATAAAAACAATTCCTGTTAGCTTGCCAATCCTTTTATATTTGTGCATGAAAATTGGAATAGGTTCTCAGTATAAATGCCTATATAAACGGCCATATCATTGACTATTTAAAACTAAAATCTACCTTTCTAGATCCAAAATTTCCAATTCCTCTAGCATACCAATACTACTTATATCTGTAATGCGGTTATATGCTAGATACAATTCCTTAAGTGAGCGTAGCGATCCAATTCCGTCGATAAACGCAAGCTCACATCGTGGCATCCATAAAACTCGCAGATTGGTAAACCCTGTACCCAAGTCTCTGTGTATAGATTTAGTGAAACTTTGGTTTGCTATGACAATACAAGATGAATACCTAATGCATTCAACATGGCTATTGTTCAACTTGAGCTGCTCTATATTCGGAACAAACTTTCCTGGTGGTTCAATGAATTAATACATTCGACTAACCAAACCACATTTTATACACCACTAGTATAGACCAGCTACTTACCTAGTTGGCCAAGTCCAATGCTTCTGCTATCTACTTGTATTTCCAAGAACTTGACACAATTAAGATCTGTGACTCCTGTTAAAGAAATCTAATCAAAACAGACCCAAAAAATCGTCATGAACGAGTTAATAGGGAATCGGTCAATGTTGCTCTATCCTACTGCTATACTAATCACTCATGCTTGTACCAATTTTTCTTGAGAAAGATAATCGTCTAACAGATCTGTCAATTCTGTATTCAGAGGCATTGCAGAGTGGGCTAAATCCACTTCACCTAACACATTTATATTGCAGTGTAAGCATAAACTATTATGGACTAACCATCTAGATACTCAATACCATGAGTATTGTCAACAATGATGAACTAACATGAGTTGGCACTACTATGGAATTTTTTACTCTGAAAGTTCATTATACTTTCCTATTATAAATGAGCAAGGCTTTTTAAAATGACTATCAGTATTATTGTACTTATTTGTATGTTAGTGAATAACAAAGTTCATTATCCATGATATTTCGACAATACCAAACCAAAGCAGTTTCATTTCATAGAATTTACAAGGCTATAAAACATACATCTATATTAGTGTTGGTCAAGCGTATACAAACTGTACAACTTGCACGTCAACTGGTTCGCGTGTTTAGTTTATTCTTGTTCAAGTCAAAAGTAGACGGCCTTACTTGAGAAGCAGGTGAAATATGTCAGATTCTAATACATGAATGGGTACAAGGCAAACCTTTATAAAAACATTCGCTTTACCTTTATTATCAATTGATCAATAAATGCTATTAAACTCGGCCTTGGACTTATTTCTGCTCATCCTTTCAGTGACTACTTCAAATATTCAATACACGATACGAAGTCTCTGTTGCTCAAGTACGTTTTTGTTGAAAAATAAACAATAGTTATTAAATGATTTACAGTCGTATTCACGTAAAATGAAACTTGCATCGACTGCACTGTTCCTTCAATTATCATTTTCAACCCTTTCAAACATAACAACCATCATATGATGCTGACACAATCAAACTATAGTTTTGAATCAAGATTTTTTTTTGAACCTGCCCTTTCCTCATTCTTGGCATAACCATACACTGTACAATCACCACATCTAAACCCAGATTCATGTATTGCAATACATGTGTTGTGTTTGAGTGGTCTGGTGCTGTTGATACAATTATGTACATTCATTTGTTGTATTCTGAATCACGGATACGATCGCGATCTAGCTCAACAACAATGATTGCACATGTCAGTAATGCAACAGTTGTTTGCATGTCAATCACCACCAACAATACCACTGAATAACAGTGTTCATGACACTGACTGTTTATCACACATCAACACTGTTATTTAGTGGTTCATTTATGTCAATATGGCTGTAATGATCAATCAACTATTAGTATCCACTCGACTATCATCAACTCAATACATGATGTATGATTGTCTGTACACATTTGTTGTGTTCATCACCATCCAATTCAATCTCACCATTTCAATCAATCTTGGTCAATGTTGATGATTTACACGCCAATTCATTATCCAATCTTGTCTGACATTATTATTGGCTTTAATCACGTTTGGTTTGTACAACTGACATGAGTTGTACTACCATTATCATTGTGTATCTGAACACCAAATACTCCAATCCATCAATAATACCACAGTATAAATAGTAATACAGTTGATCAGTCTTGTGGCAAGACTTTTCATTCAAGTTTGTATTTGGAATACTCGATGGTTTAATCACAACACACTGTTTGTAATGCGATTGTCATTGATCTCATTTCATCTCATTCCAGTTCATTTGATTTATGATGATGTTTAGTAATCCATTACCATGTGTTGTAGTAAACTAGTTTGTTTATTAAACCAAATCTACAACGATCACATTCAGAATATTAATTTACAGTATTTCTAAATGCATGTTTGATAACAATCCAATTTTGTTACAAAAAACTGATCAAAACAATACTAAAATGGAACAACTCGTTTGTGTGTTTTACAACAATCCAAACATGAACAATTCTTGGCAATTGTTGGACATTCGCATGAATGAAATTGTCAAATCAAAATTCAACTTTACTAATTTTATCAAACATGAAGTGGATTGATATCATGAAAGAGTTGATTAAACACATGGAAGATTTGAAACTGTTAACAACGGATGCCTAACTATACAAGGCTGATGAAATATGGGACAGATTACTTGTATTGATGGAGGAGTTGAAAGAACATGATTTCTGTAAGTTTAATAGCCATTGTATTATTGATGAATTCAAACTATTGCTGACTTTGTGTTGGTTTGAAATGGCAGAGTCTACAGATGTAATGCAGCGCTTACAGAGTATTGGACTGGAAGATATCACAGCCGAGTATTTGGAGTATAATCGACCCAGTTTACAGGTATTCATATATTGTAACAATAATGGATTGTTTATGACTAAACTAATCAACATGTGTTGTGTAGATCAAAGTAATGAAGTTTACTGCAGTATTTTTGAGTATTGTACACTATGATGGTCGGTTAAAAGTATCACATCAACTAAACAATCAACTTGTACAACTCATGCAATCGCCAAGCCATCAAGTCAAAATGATGGCAAGTCATGATTGATATTGATCAAATGATTGACATTTAACTCATCTGGTATTAATATGCATATAGGCGATAAAAGCATGTACAGAGCTGTACAAATATAAACGCTGGAGTAAAGAGTGTAAACTTGACATCAAGCCAATGGTTGAGATTATTGTTCACGAGTCCAATCAAGAAATGCTCAGATTGGCAATTGGCCTGTTCTCGAAAGTTTACCATAGTATTGACGATGAAAACGTATGTTTACAATGATACAATATTGGATCAGTTTGGACAGTGTCTTGTCTTGTTGATCTGATTGTATACTTGACATTGAACAATATCATTAGTTTGGCATCGTGTTGTCAAGACTTGTTTCACGACTGGAATCATCCAGTGGTTCAGTTGCTGTTGGTTTTATTAGAAATCTTCAAATCATGTATTGGAATATTCATCGTGATAACCCAGTAAAAGCAGTGGAATGTGGCATCATTCCAGCAATAGTCAATACGCTCAGGTATGTGATGTTATGCATGAATGTGTGTCCAGTCATCACAATTGGTAAATTTGACATGGTTGGATTGACATGACATGAATACAGGAGTGTCGATCGAAAAGTGTTTTATAAAAGTGTTATTACTATTCAGAGTTTATGCAATGTTACAGAATGTCGTGAGGTGATTTCAGCCGAGTTGATGAGGCTGGATTTGATTCAAACACTTAGCGACTTGTGTATCAGATACAGCGACAACTCTAGACTAAAAACACGCATAATCAACATGGCGGGATCAGTTGCATCCAATATGCGTAACTTTCCTGTATCGCTTGTACGATCGTTGGTTTTTGAGCAATTGACGATATCGATGTGTGATGTCGATATGTATGACTATCTGCGCCTGTTTGGATATGTCAACGACATGATTCAAAAATCTACAAACAAGGACGAGATGATCAAGGTGTTCCAAGAATATGGAATTGTGAAGCAACTCAACACTATTCTCCCACATCCAGATATACGTTTATATGAAAATCCTGTCCCTGGTATTGTAAAACTACTCAAAACACTTGCTGATTTTGCCGACAATCATTCCGACAGTTCAATACGTACCGAGTTGGAACAAGGCGGGATGTTTGAAAATCTAACGGCTATTGTACAATCGGACACTGCTGAATACAGAAACAAAAATATTGCTGAACAGATCATTGAAACGTGTTTCCAGTATCGGGTTCATGTTGCTAGTTCGGAAATTCAGCCATACAACGACAATGCCAAAATTGGTACGAGTTCTGGAATGGCCGGAGATACACATGGAAATGCACGCACACTTGTCGAGATGCGGTATATTCAATATCTGCAATATATACTTTGCAAATCCATGTGGTGGATCGATATCACAAACCAGCATATTGTGGAGCAATGGAGGACTGACTCACTCGGTCAGAATATATCACCATCAACATTTAATCTTGCATTGGAACAACTCGGGT
>NW_006281148.1:8382-9124 GCF_000203795.2 Batrachochytrium dendrobatidis JAM81
CAACGAGGGAAACTGGCACATTGAAGGTCCAATTAACGAATCGATTAGTTGCAACTGGACTGTATTACTACGATGTGGAAAATATCACCACACCCAAACTCGATTTCCGCGTGGCTGTTGATCGTTTTTATCAAGGAGCATCTGATATGTATTGGAAAGATGTGTATGACATTGTTGAGCGAAAATCACCACAGAATCAGTATATAGGATCGCTTGAAGCATCAAATGGTCGATGTGTAGTTTATCCCAATCGATACCAACACAAAGAACAATCATTTGAACTTGCAGATCCAACTCAACCAGGACACTGCAAGATTCTGACATTTTTTGTAGTGAATCCATCTCGTCGGATTGTTTCGACTGTGCATGTGGCTCCACAACAACCACAATGGTACAACTCGAGTTTTGACAAGACACCCATACCGCCTGAACTGTGGAATGATATCACGCAGTATATTCAAGGTGTTCAATCACCAACTGAAGCCAAACGCTATCGAGATGAATTGACAAGTGACCGAACTCGAATCACAGCAGCATACAACAAGGACAGATATGAACAGAAGTATAATCTTGGTCTTTGGTGATGGATTGTGAGGTTGTGATTTTACAGCAATCAATTGGAATGCCAGTCATATCTATGCAATTAAATGGATCGAATAAATTGAATCAATCATGTCAATCATGTCAATCATGACAGTGACTGTTGATTATATTGACTGATTGTGTACAATTGATTGATACA
>NW_006281148.1:9363-10148 GCF_000203795.2 Batrachochytrium dendrobatidis JAM81
GGACTGTTTTTGTAGTTTATTAATGATTTGATTCACGACTGTTTGAATTCAAGGCTCAATATGGATTACAACTGGATTGTCGTTGTTTCCATTTGGGATGACAAATCTGTCAATGTGTTGATTGATTGCTAGTCCATTGATCAATCCATTGATCAGTAATTGTCCAAATAAGTTGTATCCGAGTCGAGTTGTCAATCAGGATACCATAACCTGACATCCAAACGATTATTCAAATGATTGTCCAAGCCATCAATGATTGCCAGAATAAGCTTTACGACTCGACTGCAATAACCACCACAATCATGGTCAGGTTAGTATGTTGATCCGTTTACAAAGTTCCAATACTGCAACAGATTCAACATACTCTTGAAAGTGCTGCACACCATATGAATCCAGCAAACCCACTGATGAATTGAACCAATCAATTGACCAATGACATGACTCGATATTGGACATCGAGTTGCACACAGTTGGTAAAAAGTCACCGACATGTTCAGATAGTCAAACCTTGACTACAGGTTGATATCATCACCCAACACACCAAATACAACACACAATCTGGACGACTACTGGATCATATTGTGGATATCAATCAACGGAGTTACTGGTTCCAAACAATCATGTACAATCATGTACAGTCATTACAGGACAATATGATACATTTCTGAATAGCATGTTGTAATCAACACGAGTGGAGTTGTGCACTAGACTTGTCATGGTTTGCAATGGTTTGATATGAACATGATGACTCGGACTCTATTCAGTCACATCAACTCGACTACAAT
>NW_006281106.1:0-1246 GCF_000203795.2 Batrachochytrium dendrobatidis JAM81
ATACCATGTTTGGCTTGCCGCGTCTGAGGAAACGATACCCAATTGTATCATTCCCATGTGGACATTGTCATTGTACCAAGTACAACAACGCCGTCCATTCCAAACGCAACTCACCAACCATGTGTTACCATGTTTGGCTTGCCGCGTCTGAGGAAACAATACCCAATTGTATCATTCCCAAGTGGACATTTGTCATCAAATGACAATACTCCACTGTCGCAGTCCCTCGTTCAACATATCAACCCCAACATTGTGTTTCGAATACCATTTTCCCCTTGATCATCACGGTTCTTGTGTTGCTTTGCCGTCTTGTTTACGTCGTGCACATCACCTTTTGTTCCAATCACTCAAAATCGCTTACATTAATGTTTATTCGTCATGTGTCTACCATGTGTTTACCCCATTTGTGTAGTGTTCAGTTGAATCGGTTGGTTCCTACATGGAACCCACTGGTTTGAAACAATTGCGCTGGTATTTTTCGCGGTAATCATCATATATGGTGTGCACTGTAATCATTGTACCAAGCTATTTGGTATTGAATCAAATTCAATTAGTGTCAGGAAGTACTTAATCGCAAAATAAGGCGAAGGGAAACCAGGTGCTTGTTACTAACTAGGATCAAGGAACTTTATTGATAAAACTGAGGTAAACATACATGACAAGTATGGTCTATTTATAGACCTCAACAAGAGTACAGCCGTAAAGGGTTCACACAGGTTCTTATGGAGTTGCGTGTCCCTACGGCGGTCAACATGAGTCCTTAGGGATTCGATCGGTCATAAGGAGGTTAATATCAGTCCTTAGGGTGTTGTGTAACCGCAAGGTAATTAATCTAAGGTCCTCATGGCTGTGATCCTCACATTATCTCCCCTCCAAACGACGACGTCTCTGGAGTCGATACGGTTACTTGGGTTTCGATGCGGTGGTAGTTGCCTGGATACGAGGTAAATCTGAGGTTGGCAACTCAAAACAGGAATCATTGACAAGAAAACGAGGAATAACTGGGAAAACTAGGAGGTTCAATGAAATGTGAATCATTGACAAGAAAACAAGGAATAACTGGGAAAACTAGGAGGTTCAATGAAATGTGAATCATTGACAAGAAAACAAGGAATAACTGGGAAAACTAGGAGGTTCAATGAAATGTGAATCATTGACAAGAAAACAAGGAATAACTGGGAAAACTAGGAGGTTCAATGAAATGTGAATCATTGACAAGAAAACAATGAATAACTGGGAAACTAGG
>NW_006281106.1:1938-6352 GCF_000203795.2 Batrachochytrium dendrobatidis JAM81
GGAACTTTATTGATAAAACTGAGGTAAACATACATGACAAGTATGGTCTATTTATAGACCTCAACAAGAGTACAGCCGTGGAGGAATCACACAGGTTCTTATGGAGTTGCGTGTCCCTACGGCGGTCAACATGAGTCCTTAGGGATTCGATCGGTCATAAGGAGGTTAATATCAGTCCTTAGGGTGTTGTGTAACCGCAAGGTAATTAATCTAAGGTCCTCATGGCTGTGATCCTCACAATTAGAATCAAATTTAAACCCAATCCAAATACAATCCAAATCCAAATCAAATTCAATTTAAAATTATGAATCCGAATCCGAAAATCCGGAAATTCAAAATCCACAAATCTAATCCAAATCCAAATTGGCCCAGTCAAATCATTACTCCATATATAATAATTGGTACTACTAAGATTTAAACCTCGCTAGTTGTCCCAATCCATCTTGTCCAACTGTTCAATACACATTCACGGTATCCACATTGTAGTAATTGCATATCCAAATCAAGATCAAAAAATCTGGAAATCCAAATCCGGATTCGAAAACCCAAAAATCAAATCCCAAATCAAAAATCCAAATATTGCAACCACATCACATCCTAAACATCAACATTTGCTTTTTCAAGCCATTGGTTCATCTGGTTCTGTACACTTCCTAATCAATTCGGTTTTGCTTCACGCATTCCGTGCTAATCTCGGTTGTGTAGGTCATCAAATCACCCTGTCGGGCCCAATATGCCGTTCAAAAAACTGCTGATTCATATCAAAAAGCATTATAGTAACAGATATGGTCGTGCCGAATACTGTCATCGCTGTCAGTAGTGCCATTATCATCACTATAATTTAGCCATTATTGTATATCCGAGTCACCCAAATCTACCATTGTGCATAGCTTCGGGGTGGAAACCAAAAACCACATAGTGCTAACCCATCAATGAGCACCAATTAATAATTACCCGACGGATTGCTCCGACAAACGCTGCTCCCTCCATATCAACAAATACGGCGGGGACGTTCCAAGTGATAATTACAATTGGCTAGCTATCAAAAGCCTATCAATGTGTGCTGCACCGATCTGTTCTGCCCGCCGAGTTATTTCATCGGGTTGTGCTCTCACAGATATCCGGTTCTTGGATCCTTCCACACTGAATAAATGACCCTGTTTAAGTCTCGTTATTTTTCTGATTATGCCAAATGGTTTGTTGAAAAACATTGCTTTGGTAACGTCTCGGCAATTCAATATTACTTGGCCGTTTTACATGTCAATTATCGTCGTGCCATGACCATACATTCCAGTCTGTATTCGTCACCAATATCAATCAATGGCCATTCATCATCACTTTATACAATGCTATACGTTATACTGTATCGCATACTGCCGGTTTGATTGCTGTATTACCATCCTGTCATCAAAACTGTATCTAGTGTGTGTTGCTGTAGTGATCATCTTTTTGTACGCATTATAATGTCCATGCTCCATTGTTGTTTGTGCTCCATTCACTGTTGATCTGTACACCATTGTATCCGCAATCATCGTACCTCCATATCCATATACATATACTTACATATCGCTTGCATCGTCATCATGTACTGTGCCATTGAATTGCAGTGTGTTGTCCATGTGTGGGACGTGCGTTTTGTACATGTTCAATTACGCTTGATCATTACAATTTTATTGCAATCATTTGTAGTCCCATCAGTAACACTCGGATTGTATCCATATTTCAACTGGTTGTGTATACAACATGTATGCATGTTACTGTCCAATATCACAGTGATCCGACCACCATCATACAGTGTATCATGAGTGTGTCATGAGTGTATCATTACCCCACAATGCGTTGTTTTTTTGCATGATTTTGTGTCGTATTTCAATACTATTCAACCGTTTATTTTGACCCTATACAACAGCCATTGTAACTCTGTATTGTTACCATATTGTAATGTGTATATACATGTCATCGAGTCAACCAATGCAGTACTGTATAGGCATATGGCTGCATTTGCATCACCACCCAATATTCGTACAAAAAAAACCCATCACCACCCAATATTCGTACAAAAAAAACCCGGCAATTGAGCCGTAATCCAATGCATACGTATGCTGATCATCACCATAATTGACCGCTGCATTAATATATCCGCATTCGGACACTCCAAACGTCATACTAACCACTCGTGTCTGATATTATCCGGACATTCGGACAGGATACCATGTCTGATATTCGGACAATATATCCAACTTTGTCAATATTGATGCTATCGTATTGATATATTGACCATTGTAATATATATACATGATATGTATACAGTCCAAACCACAGCGCAATAAGTCGTGTTTTGAGTGTATACCGACGTGTCCAATTCGGTCGACAGTCGTGACTATAACATGTTGTTAGTTTAGTTGACAACATGCCATGATGCATGTCCAATATATAGTATGTATATACATACATGTCCAGTATCAATCGCATGCATGTAGTGTCATTATTCATCGAGATACACGCATTTCCAGTTTCATGTCAAATATTCGTGCTATGTGCAAGTTGTATTTTTTGCATGTATCGCATGTCAACACATGCATGCATTGTACATACCAATGCCATGTGCATATACTGTAGCAGTTTCATGCAACTAGTGTCACTATTGACGACGATATACGACATCAAACACGCCAAAACGTCATTTTCGGACTTTGGTCGGCCCATTCCATGTCAGATATTGACCATAGTGCGTCAGTGACATCATAATTCGATCCGCAACACATAATTACATATATGTGGTGCATACCAAGTCATTTGGTCGACTTTTGTGGTCATACTCGATATTAAAGTTTTTAGTTTGCAATTGGTTTGAAACGACGAGCTCTACTTGTTATTTTAATCTAGTATCGTGTCTATCAGTCAATCAACAATTTATCTTGTATGCAAATGCGTCAAAAATACATGTAGTATATCGTTCTGATTCGATATCAGTTGGCATTGACACTGTACGACCACTACTGACCAAGTTATTAACATATTATCGACTAGCTCATACTGTCCCAGCATGTCGTCAAGAAAACCATCATATATTACAGTGTTGTGCCAACAAACATGCATGGATTGTATTGAAACTGGACATGATACAATATCAAGTATATACATGTATTGTCATGGCATCAAACTGGCATGATATCATGTATTGGTTGTGTAATAGACCATAATATATGCCAACAAAACGCTCCAAATCAGGCATGATTATAGTCGTAAATATATTATTGTGACTGTGTTGTTGGACAGTGACTATCAATGACTATCAATAACTACTAGTGACTATCAATAACTGTCAATGACCATCAATAACTATCAATAACTGTAAAAACGATCAAGGTTTGTAGCCTGACAGTGTACAATCGAGTTTATTAAATCGTGTAATTCTGGTCGTTATTCGACTTTACCCAACACTTGAACACTCGATTGTTGCATGCAGTTTGACAGTTGTCATACATGGCCATGTGTATGCTGTTGTATAACCAGAGACGCAGTAGTATTGCCATGTGTTGGTTGAATCGACATACTCGACACACACCAGTCAATGCAGTTTTGTCCGAATCCCTATTTTTGTTGGCTGTAGTTTTGCACAAACTTGAAACAGTCGTCGTAACAGTGTTACTGTCATTGTCATCAAGCTGTAGTATGTGTGACTGTAGTATTGGTTGAGCCATTGACCATGTATTCGAGTATGAACGACTGTAGTTTTTTACAAACAATTGGTCAAATGCAGGTCCAACAACAGTCAAACAACTAGTCAAATGCAGGTTTGGACAATCGTCAAACAATCGTCAGAATACTGGTCAGAATGCAGGCTAAACTAATCAAACAACAGGTTGAAATGCAGGTCAAATACTCGTCAAATACACTCGTCAAACACTGGTCAAATACTAGTCAAAATACTCGTCAAATATGATCAAATACAAGTCAGAATAACAGTCAAACAACTGGTCAGAATGCAGGTCTGGACAATCGTCAAACAACTGGTCAGAATGCAGGTTGAAATGCAGGCTAAACTAGTCAAACAACTGGTCAGAATGCAGGTCAAATACTAGTTAAAATACTCGTCAAATACTCGTCAAAATAACAGTCTAAATACTAGTCAGACAACTGGTCAATATGTGGATTAAACAATCGTCAAACAATCGTCAGAATAACAGTCTAAATACTAGTTTAAATACTCGTCAAATACACTCGTCAATTAAACTATACAATGCATTTGATATTCATACATTACACAATCAATCGTTAGTGGATATGCCAGTCATCGATATGTATTGTAATCAAATGAATGTATCGGCCATTGTAACATGAATATATGATGTGTATACAGTCCAAACTACAGTGCAATAATTCGTGTTGAGTGTGTTCCAGTTGCATCCAA
>NW_006281106.1:6452-10398 GCF_000203795.2 Batrachochytrium dendrobatidis JAM81
ACATGTTTCCAATTTAGTTGACGATATGGCCTGATGCATGTCCAGTATATAGTATGCATGTATACTCATGTTCAGTGTCAATCGCATACATGCAGTGTCAGTATTGGTCAAGATATATCCAATTTTGGTATCATGTCAAATACTAGTGGTAAGTATAAACTGTATATTTTTTTGTAATTTCATGACAATACATGCATGCATCGTACATACCAATGCAATATCCATATACTGTAGCAGTTTCATGCAACTAGTGTCAGTATTGGTCAAGATATTCGACATCAAACACGTCAAAACGACACTTTCGGACATGCACTTGATGGTGATGATACACATTGATATATTGCCCCAATGACGACGTAACCATATACACAATACATGACTATATGTGTACCATACATTGCAGTTGATTTCGACATTGTATGACCACTGTAGACCGAGTTATTAACACGCCAAACATCGACTATAATATCCAACCTACAAAACGTCAGCTATTTAATTATTGTGTTATCAAACATGCATGGATTGTATTGAAATTGCACATGATACAATACCAAGTGTATACAAGTATTGTCATGTCACCATATCAACACAGGCTTGCGTATTGGTTGTGAAATCGACCATTTAGTACGCGATTGTGATGATGCAAATGGTCCACTTTGAACGCATATAACTTGGCCAATAGCAGTTATTTACCAACCATATTTAAACTGGTTGTGTATATAGTATATCACCATTGATTGAGCATGCATATGCACGGTTTGCAGACATTTATAATTCGTGTTGAATGTGTTGTATGTGACCATTTGAAACTCGACTAATTGTGGTGTATTTTGACATGTATATTGACTGATGTTTAGCGTCTGTTCATGTGTCATTGATGCACCATTGACATGCTGTATTGTCCAACATTATGTCGTGATGTTGCAATCAACAAATTGGTGCAACACTGAATGTATGTGGTGATTGTCGAGTATCGAGTTCATCTAGTTGTTTCTTGGTGTTTTCAATATCTATAAGCATCTTGTTCATAATTCCAAGGTATGTGTGTCAATGGTCTTGTTGCTCATAATGTGTATTTGCTACTAGGTTTTCGACTGTTGGTAGTGTTGCTCGTGGACATATGACGACATATTGATGTTGTATATAGTTTGGAGGAATATCACAAAAGTCAAAGATAAGCGTGAAAAAATGAACCAATATGTTGATTGTGTTGTTTATTAAGAGTAAAAGGTTGACCCTTTTATAAAAATAATATGACAGTTATGCGTATCCGTGATTTAAACAACATAACTGATAAACTCCCTTGTTACCCTATAGTTATTGCATAAAAGGTGACGATAGTCATTGCATCAAACAGTTATGCGTTGCGTATGGATCTTGATTCGTTTTATATTAATTGCCTAATATGTCTCACATTACCAATGTCCAACATTTTCAGGTACAACTACTTGATCAGTTGTAGTTATGGTTTCCTTCTGCGAATAAATGTGCCACTTGAACCTGAAGTACTTGGTTGTTCAGGCAATCTAACACTATGCATCAAATTGGTGATCAATATATCAATTGACACATCAATATCAATATCAAACAACTTACTGTGGTAATGGCCAGAGCACTCGATAACTGTTTGAAATAGTAGGATATTTGCTAGTCGCGACTTCGCATCCACATCCAGGACCAAACCCAATGCGTGTATGTGCTCGATCAAATGTCAATCCAAGTCGGGTCATAAATGGAATACCAAGAATTGCATTGTCATTTGGACCAGCTTTTATAGCAAACGCAACTATAATCCAACATGTACATTAGTCAGGTTAATCAAACAACACATTGCATACAATTGTCAAATACTTGCAATTTTTAGAATCAACTCTCTGTATATAATCTTTGGGGCCCAATTTGATTGTTACAACGGAATTGCAATTGGCATCAGTTACGGGGGTTTGAGCAAACATTGTAATTGAAAGCGTTGGCAGCTTGCCCCAATCGATATCAAAACCGGATTCAAGCATTGCGTAGTTTTGCGAAAATATTCTTTTAACCATTACTTTTCCGAGTTTGTCACTAAATATATTAATGTTGACAGTGATCGCACCACTATCAAGAATAGCATTGATCAGCACATCCACGACTGCTTCAGGAAAACGCATATGTAAAAGCATGTTTCCACACTCGAGTACAAAATACGTCCATTTTCCATTATTGTTTTTTGGAATTCCTCGGGCAGATCCACTGGTTCGTCATTGACTAGTATACTCTTGATGTTGACAGTATGGCGACCGTCTGGTGGTGAGTCTACCCATGCAACACTCCTTCCATCCGTTCCGCATTTTGCAGTTACGTCCGTGTTTCCTATATTGATGAAGCTATTTGAAGTCATTTCATACGGACATAGTTGAAGACCAATCTCGTTATTGGGAATGACACCACCATTGTACAAAGCATCCATTGCAGTGGTTTGTGAGTGATGATTTGATAACGAGGTATAGCCAAACCCAAATATTCCATCAAGATTTGGATTGATACCAACTAGATCTGGTGATTGTTTTTGAACTGATATTACTGGTAAATTGATGTCAGTTATACTAGTACCCGGAATCGTCACAGCTGCATTGGAACTAAACCCATTATACTCATCGCCTTTGTAATCTATAGTAACGGGTTCCCCACTTGGAGTGTGTTGCGGAGTCAAACCTACATCTCTGCTTGAACTAGGAAGTGGTACGATTGTATCAGACATTGTTGAATCGACTTGTAAATTCAACTATTTTAAACAAGTGTGAGATTGATTCAACGTGGTGCAAATTGATATCAAACTACAATCCATGACATGATACATACATCAACTCCATCAACATTGACTTTAATTGTGTAACATTTTGTGATATCACCACCCAATTCAACGGGTGATCGTTTTGACAGTCTATTGTTTGATTGACTGGCACTTTCAAAAGGTGATTCTAATGCAAGTCGAACTGCAGAAACCGCTTGCAACGCAAGTATAACGCATTCTAGAGTAATCAACATTGTATCGAGTAATGTGATGAAAGTGGGTTGAATCTGGTACATGACTGCCATTTTATAACAACGGCAGTTTCAAGGGTGACAATCGACACTTTCCAAATGGGTATTTAGAAAACGCCAAATACACCCTGTAGGGTCAACAAAGCCGAAAACACACCGTAGGGTGAATCAATATACAAGAATTGTTGTTGGTGTATAATCAACCTCACTAGTATGCTGTGTCGATCTCTTCGATTGCGGTCATGTATCCAGTGATCAGATAGTATCAAATTGTCACCCTGATTACTGGATAGTTATCATCACATATACAATCCATTACTACAACATATACTGTCACTGTATACCAAATATTTGACTGATTGTTCAATTGGTCATGTATTTGATTTGTCCGAGTGACTCAAACCATGTCAAAATGATTGTTGAAATATAAATATATATCATCCAAAGTTGATTCATATTGTCGCTAGCTGTAATCTGTTGATCTGCCAATGTGTGACCATGTGTCAATGCACACAGTAAACTTGAAACCAACTTGCATAGTTGTCAATGTTCAAATCAAAACCGCAAAGTTTCATTCTATTTATCATTGTTCATGGCTCACGGATAGCTGATCAGTAAATCACATTCGACATGATTGACATGATTGTTTTGTTGGACATATTTCAGTAGATTTGGTTAGTTACGATTTCAATCAATTCAACAGCTTTGGAAATAACAGTGGTAGCGTAGTAAATGGTTTTAATAGCAACAATTCATATCGATTTTGCAAGATTTATATTTTTGATGTAGAAAATCATGGTTTGTAACAACTATTTGTTGTGTATACATCATAAACTATCAACCATTTGCTCATGCATCAACACCAATGTACAGTGTGACATGGTATGTTGAATATATTCAATGTTGATTCAATATTCCCAAT
>NW_006281106.1:10498-11926 GCF_000203795.2 Batrachochytrium dendrobatidis JAM81
AAATTAGTCAGACTATTTATCCAAGATGTGCAACTCAGACCAAACATCATGTGTGCAATGGTGGGTGGTTTGCATGTTTGAATAATGGACAACGTTTCAGTGCTAGACTAATACCCAATGTAAATCATCAAATGATGGCAGGGTTTTCAACAAATAGTTTCGATTACATTTTGACCAATAACAAGTGTTGATCGGAGATGATCATCAATGAACAATCATGGACAAAACTCGTTCAACTATATAGTGGATGAATGTAACATTGCATGATTGTCTACTTATCAGCAATATGTATATTAATGACATGAACAAACAAATGGATGATATCATTAGTACAGGTTTTGATCAAGGTTTTGAAAACCAACTTCAAGTCTTTGCGCCAGGTTGTCATAATCTTGAATGACTGGTGACTGTCAGTGCAATATTCCTACTCAATACGTTTATGGACACGGTAGTTTCAGTAAATCATTGCATGATTGGTTACTTTGACATGTTGGATTTACATGGTACTCAATGGTATGATTGATAGGTCAATTGGCAATTGTTTCGTGTTTTTAGTCATTTATTTGTCTGCAATAAAAGCGGCATGATCTCATATACCAGGAGTTTGACAAAAATACAAGACTCATTGTCATGACACTATTTCAAGAGTAGTCATTGCACATTGGTGTTCACCAGACAAACAAACCATCGAGTATAGCGTATTTTTCAATTTTCAGTTTTTGGCATTCAGGTTTGGGTTTTGATTGATCGTTGAACCAAGACTAAATCATCATTGGTCGTTACAGCTGGCCAAACAAGCTTACTCGATAAATATTACAAATCATATAACCCAAATCATCAAAATCACTCCAAACTGCTGACAAGTCATTGACAAGTCACCGCCAAGTCACTGCCAAGTTGGTTGTTGCTAATTCATCAGTGTTGGCAGCTACAATAATCAATCAACATATGTTTTGAAAATTGTTTTGAAAATCGATTCGCACAATCTGCACAGCTTTTGGACGAGTCATGATCCAAGATACTATCGCTGTTGGTTTTGATGTTATAACCAATTCAATGCCACATCCAAATGTTGTCAAAATCATCCAAAAACTATTGTGTTGACAAGCATGTATATTGGCATCAATTCCATTGTAAAAATAGTCGTATAGTTTAGAGTGATTGCTCGCGAGGTCAACAATATCACCACATTCACGAGACGGAACTTTTACAAAGCTACAAATCATATACTGCATGCGTGTCGTTGGCATCGAGTCTGTGATTGTTGAACAGTGTTATGGTCTTGATTGTAGTCAGTCCACCAAATCCAAAATGTGTTGGGTTTGAAAATACTATATATGTTTAAAATCATTGATCTGACAATTAGGTCGCATCTTGTTGAATCCCAGTCTGAATATTTGACACCAGCTGCTGCAATTGCATCCAATA
>NW_006281106.1:14195-14864 GCF_000203795.2 Batrachochytrium dendrobatidis JAM81
CCATCAAGTGCTGCTGCAGTAGGGATAGTATTTATTCCAAATGTAATTCGTTGGCCATTGAGTGCATCCAAAGTGATCTTTGTCACTGTATCATCTTCCAGGCATCTGCATTTGAGAGTTTGTCCACCAGTACAAAAAACCACATGTCCGTATATCTCGAAAAAATGTCTTGAAATCTCGGTTGGAATACTATCAAACATTTGCTGCATATTGGTAATCATTTGAGCAGAATGACGTTGCCAAAGTTGTTCTCCAACATATCTTGAAGCAATATCAACATGCAGGAATTCGTACTGTCCGTCGTCCGACACAATGGTATGAAGCAATGTATGAGTATTTGCAGATATCTTGATTGTGAATCCAATGTTTCGTACCCCTTTGACTGCATCAACATCAGTCAAAGCTTTCTCCATTGGATTTGATACAATATCAAAGGCAGAGCGAGCTCCTCCTCCATACATGCGATATCTGTCAGCGACAGTCTCAATGGGTACATCCGGATAGCAGTGAGGTCGGCAAGCCTGTAACTCGTCCAAAGTCCAAACAGGAAAATCCCATTCCCTTGCCATCTTTTGTTTGACAAACTCCTTGTACCATTCAGACTGAGGAGATGACATGAACAAGACAATACAACATGATGGCATTGGAGTCGTGTGTCCATCAACAATA
>NW_006281106.1:21281-23718 GCF_000203795.2 Batrachochytrium dendrobatidis JAM81
GAATCATGGGGAATGACAGACTTTTCGTGGTAAAGTCATCCATCAAGCGATGCAATATGTAGACAAAAAACAGTAACTTTCCGATGCCTGATGTTCCAGATATTGCAAATGATTCCATGCCACGATCAATTTGATCCAAAATCAAGCCAAACACATCATGATAGCATTCTCTAACATATAGCTTTTGGATTTTGTCTTGGGTGTATGGGAAAAAGACATGATCTGTCGACTGTATGCATTCATTGACCAGCTGGGCGTTTGCAAACGACTTGAATTGGGTTGTCAAATCATTGGGTTCGGTACGTTGTCGTTTAGGAGAAAAGTCTTGATGGTTTGCTGTTGATAAAGAAGTAGAACCTGCATCAAAAATGGCACTCTTGCTTGGTTTCCTGGTAGGTAGTGGTAAACAACCAATAACAACACAATAACCATCTTGAGTAAAGTATTATTGAGGAAGAGAGTCGAGTAAAGCCCAGGTGTTGATTAGTTGGTCCTTGTTGGTGTTGGTGTAGAGTTGGAGTTGATGAGCATCGATGTCAGCCATAACAGGACCATACTTTGCCTTGATAGCATCCTGAACGTCACTCAGGTCTTCAAAGTCAGTCACATCGATTTCAGTAGAAATAGTGTCGTATTCAACATTGAGGTATCGTTTTGGCATTTTATGAAAAGAAAAAAGAGTAAAAAAGCAATTTATTTGTCAAATTGTAAAACAAAAATCGACTTTTTAATCGAGTCAAAATAACAAAATTTTGGGATATTTCAAGACAATTCACACGATTTAAATATTTGGAAATTAGTCAAATTTACACCAGAATTAATGTCTCATTAATGTGAGACATTACTAGTGTGAGAGTGTTGACTTGCATTGTGTGAGACATTAGTAGTGTGTGAATGTGAGACATTTCTGAATAGTTTAACAATCAAAAACCATCAACAATGACGTTTGAACTGGAATTCACATGACTTTCTTGTCTCCTATTTTATGAACACACTCACTTTCTTGTTAATAAACAACACAATCGAATATTGATTCATTCATTCACACCTTCAATCAACTGCAACACACTTGACAATAATGACAACCATCAATATGCCGTCATATGTTCACGATCCTCAAATGTGACATTATCAAATAACAACCAATACTAAACAATTGGGTTACCACATGATGGCTCATTCGGAATGCAAGTTGAATCCATTAGTGGTCATTGATACCATCAAGTGTATTGGCAAATACACAATGGTTTGTAATGGTAAATTGATTTCAAACACATCACCGCTCATTTATCACCGGATACATATTTGAAAGTATCCAATATCACTTGATACTGAATGTCCAAGTGTCTGCTCAGAGTTGCTCACAATATTGACGATATTACAACAACATGCTGATTCAAATTTGGAAAAAGTAACATTGGCTTGTTTAATCTTGAATTACTAAAATCAAATGGTTTACAATGATCCGATAATGTCAAATATAACCGATTGCAATTATTTTGGAATCATGTCAGATTATGACAATCTGTTCAAGTTGTTTGAGCCAATACAGTGTGATGGAGTGATGGAAATACTCGAAATACACACAATACAACTCTTGCAGCAGTGTATGAAACTATCAAGCATGACATGGTATGACATGAAGGGTGTGGATTAGACTTGATAACAATGTGTATGATTTGGACTTTTAAATTCGGAAATAGCAGCTCTGTTCCAACATCACATTGATTGTAAATATCGATGTTGTTTAACCTTGTACAAATGACCATTTCACATGCAATTTCAGCCTGATATTGAGTATTTTCAAATGAATGCAAGCTTGCGACACTCGCTTGACTTGTTTGGCTCGGATTCTGGTTGATATTTACAATATCGATGCAAAGTTACATTCCAGAATGAACGTGCATAATCTGATGTGGTCAATCGTTTGGTTTCATTGTTATCGGTCATTGACACCAGTTATTGTGTTGATTGCAAATAGTAGTCCAAGTAATCATGCATAAACAAACACCAGATAGTCACTGATAAACTGATGGTATCCAATGTATACATGACACATTGTATAGTTCCATTTAATTGCCAGCAATGTGTGATTGGATTACTCGAGTCATCAAACAGTCATCAAACAGTTTTCAAACAGTTGTCAATAACAATCAAGTCATGTCCAATAAACTGTCTGATGTGCAGGTGATTTGGCATTGGTCCGTTGGTCCATTAGTACGATTGTTGGTTGGCAATTCGGACTTGTAAATGACAATTGATTGTTGATTGTTGCATTGGTGTCCATATGTGTCCATATGTGACTCATTGTATACGGAACAGGACTGACAAGTGTGTCTGAATTGATGACAAATGATACAGTCTATCCAACAGAAAGTAATACATTGATCGTGTCTGCGTGGAAATAAGCTTCATAACTTCCACTTCTGAATGTATG
>NW_006281106.1:23818-32713 GCF_000203795.2 Batrachochytrium dendrobatidis JAM81
CGAGTGTTTACAAATCAGCATCACTGGAAATAGTTACTGTTATTCAGACAGTCAGTTGTCCAGACATTACAGTTGTAATACTATCCATGCCTCACCACAGTTGCAACGTTCAGATAGAAATGGCAAAATTAAAACAAGAGCATCCTTCAATATCAGTTTAGTCAAAACCTTGATACTTGTTCGCCTGTAGCCCAATATACTTATCAACTCCATGTCATTCATCAGATAATATTGTATAGATTTTGGCAGTGATATCGACAAGATAATCTGTACTAGGTCCAGTCGTATCCATATCCACAACTCACTCGTCCAATCCAATCTTTTCATCAAGACTATGCAAGAAATTCGACTGCATATAGTCTGTAACAATTCCATGCACCGAGTTCAAATGACTAATCTCTGCTGCAACTTTACATCCAATCAAATACTGTGACATTTCCAGTCTCATGTCATCCTTGCTTGCTTCAGTAATATAAACTCTTTCCGCGACGTAAAACATTCAAAGTGACCATGAACCTTTAAGAAATCACCATCCAATCTTTTTCCACTTGTATCTGAACGTTTCGGGTAAAAACAGACAAATGATGAGTGGAGCAATCGAATAAAGCCCGAGACTCATTGCCTGATGTAACTGAATCAAAGCATGTTGTAGCAAACGACAAATAGTGTGAAATATTGAATTTGTTTTCTGGGATTGTTTTTGAAGATTGATGTAACAACTAGTTTACAGCACAGGCTTGACCTGATTCCAACATACATACATACAAGTGTTGAATCAGTGGGGGTTGACTTTGTTCTTTTCAAGTATTTGATCGAGTTGCTCTCATACTTTTTTGTTTAGAATGGGATATTTTAAAGTTCGATTCAGACAATGGCGACTCCAGTTGTGAGATATTTGATCCGACGTTGATTACAAGTTGCTGTAATTGTAATGAATAAATGATGATTTCCAGTATTTTGAACAAGAAATGAGCAGTATGGTTGTAAAGAAGGTCCTCGATCAGTCAGTCAAAGTGAGAGTTGGTCAGCACTGTAATAGCCAAGTCTTGATGATAACTCATTGTTTAATTTAAAGTCATCACATCTGTGCAGTCTTGTAGAAACTCTTGCGTTGTTTGACCCGAGTTTGATCCAGAGTTGTCATTTTTGTGGAATCGGTGTCGCAAAACGTAGCAAATCTATAGCTGATAATTCCAACTGCCATTCAAATTGAAATTCGGTTTTCTAGTTTATATGAACAAACAAATATCATTTGAATGAGCCGGTGTTGTATGGTGCTATTGATATACTAGTAGCATGCTTTTGATCGTACTCGATAACATAAATACAATACAAGACTCTACTTGTTGAACGACAACTTGCTTGGATCCAGTAAAACGACACTCTAGTTGTTTACTGTAATACTCTGTCACTGTAGTTAGTGTTCAGTATATGCGACACTAACTCAGTGTGACTACAAATACTGGATCCAGTCTGTTGACAGATTTTAATCCAGATGATCTAGATGATGTATATGTAGTTGATTCTAGTCCAACTCTAGTTCAATTCTAGTTCAATTCTAGTGAATGGAATGTTTTAATCACAAGTTACGCAGCAAATGGTCATGATGCCAACTAGCAAGTTTAGTGTTCAACTTGACAGTGACTGAACCTATTGTTCATTATGAATTGGCAACTTGGCGAGTGAAAACCTTGCCGATTTAGAGCATGAATGCCGGAAACCAACAACAATCCAGTCCGATTCACAAGACTCGACTTGAGATTGAACATCAAAAACACTTGGGTTGCAGCAAATATGGTTTGGAAATATCAGTTTTACAAAACTGGATTCAAGCAACACTACTTGGATGTTGTTCAGTCTGGTAAAACTTGACCATATGATGCATCTCGGATCAACTGGTAATGCAGTGGTTTGATTCGGTTCGTTCTACAATGTTGTATTTCAATGATTGTCACAATCTGAGCATGGTGCAGTTGCTCAAGATTCTGGTGCTGAACAACAAACTCTTGAACCAGACCCGACACATTGCTACAGCTCAAAGTGGACCATCAACAGTCTCGAGTAGGATATGCTACAATCCAGCGTGTATTGCATGATGGTTTACTTATTTATCTTGCATTCAATCTCATCCATTCAATAACATCATTCATTACCAATACAATGACACGACACGACATGGCATGGCATGCTTGAATTGATCATATTGCACTAATCACTACTATACACTGAATTGATCTACTGGACCCATCAAAACCCATATATTTGTGATTGATCAACATTACGATATTCAAAGTGTACTGTTAAAAACAGCTGTTTTTGTGCAACAGCAACCAATACAACTAGGTTTACTCATCATGTTCAACATCACTGTTTGTGTTTTTGTCGTCCGATTTACAGCTACCAGTAGTGTGTGATACAATGATGATCCCAATATACTTGTAGCAACGTGGACAATAGTGCTGTTTTTGTTCCATATCAAGCGTGTTGTGCATTTTGAATGTAGCGGTATTCATGTTGGAAATCAAAGACTATTGTGAAACTAGAGACTCGGCAGGTGTAGTAATAAAGCTGGTTATTTATTACAAAGGTATGCATTGATCCATTTATAGCCGATATGATGTACGTCATTGCGCACATCATCCAACTTGTGTCGTACATTGCAATGGAACCATAATGCAATGTTCTCAATATACACTACTTGAAACACCAGAACTGTCAATTATAACAGTGTAGACAAGGCACCAAATGATACCAGTTTTGTTGGCCAATAATTACTATTAGATTTGTCCAAGCTTGTCAAAAACAGCAATCTACCAAAAATGGGTCATTATGGACAAAAGTCTCGAGGTGCAACAGTGGATAGTCTGTAGTTTGAATGATGGATAGTTTTGTGCAATATTCATACTCGATAGCACAATGGACATAATGAACACGATTGGATTGTTGTATATCTTGCCCATAATTGTAACAATATCCTTGAAACTGGATAGATTGTTAAATGATTGTGTAATTATTACTGATATTTATCCAAAAACAACCTGCTCAATTCGATCGAGTTATTATAGATTTGTACAAATTAATAAATATATTTATTGGGAGGAAATATCAATGCTCATTAAATAATAACCCTGTCATTGATCTCAAAGAAAATAACAACTCCATCCATATCAGGCTGGTCGCACGGAAGACCCTCGATTGGTTCAAGCAAAGTGTTGGGCTTTGAAGCGTCAATCTTGTAGTAAGCCTTTTTTAGAACATGGCCTTTTCTTTGGAATTGAATTTCAAACGATGGAGCTGGAGGATTAAAGTACGAATCTTGAAGTTTTCGTGTAAAAACTAGTTCCACCTCTGCTGCTTCAGGAATCCTACCAATGATATTCACCATTGTTTCAAGGCTGATTACACCTTTGTGATCTTTGGATTCTCCAAAAAGTCCACAGGAAGTCTTCAAATCAATACTTTCCGAGTTTCGAGTTCTTGATAACCAATCAAAGTTTGAACCAGGTATTTGAACAAAATCGGGCCACTTTTGGTTTGGTGGTGAAAGAAAAGGTACAGTAAATGTTATACCATCGAGCCTGTTCAGATCGAGTATAGAGACGTCTTCGGAATCAGGTTTATCAATCTGAAGCTGGTATACCAAATTCAACAGAAACGGTTTTAGACCAATTCCCTTGACGCCATTAGAATGTGAAGCCAAACAGACCGTCGAACATAGCAAAGACTTGAGAAACATTCCATCATTGCTATCCTGTGCAGCATTCGAAAAGTATAGAATATGGCTGCGATAATCCGGATTACTCTTGGCTTCCATCAAAAAATATGCATATGGCACCTGCTTGCCATCCCCTGCATAACAGGCGGAAAATCCCTTTCCACCCATCAACAGCAGGTAAAGCAAAATGTCATTCTTTAGCTCTGGAAACACCGAAGACGGTCTCCAAGAAGCAGAATGGTTTTGAATACATCCATTGTTCATCAATATAAAGTTTTTTTTTCCATTTAGCTGGGCAAAGTGTGAGTGAATCAATGGAGTCGATTGGTTTTTCAGATTGGTCGATTGGCTTTCCAAATCGGTCAGTTGACAGTGAGCGTTATGAAGCAGCCGAACCTGTCCAAGTTGTCCGTAAAGATTTCCAAATATCATTTTGACTGATTTCAGTTTAATAAACGCTGCTTTCATCAATTCGTCAAAATCTGAAACCTTGTTTGCGATTTCTTCTGCGACAAACTGCGCAAAAAGTGGCCTTGAGTTGAGTATGATAGATTTGAGATATCTTGGTAGTCTAGATGGCAATCCTGTTAGTTCTAGTTTTACTGCTGGAAATTCCCCAAACACATGACACCACGGCATTGGAACATCACTTCGACTGCTTCCTCCAATGCTGAGTTGCAGTTTGGCTGCTCTGGAATCTGTTCCCATCATAACGAGTCCCAGACCCAATGAGCGGAAGCAATTTCGCACAAATCGCACTTTTTTTAAGGACTGGTCTGAAATAGCAATACACTCGTCCAGAATAAACACTGGTCTGCGTTGATGAATTTTTTTACGAGCCATCAGTTTTTGGACATCTTTGCCAGTCTTTGGGCCAATACTGACTGTGGGTGACTGAATTTTGTTGGATAGCAGTTCAAAAATAAATCCATACATATATAGACTTTCTTTGAACAGCGAACCACAGCTTGGAGACGAAGCTTCAGGGCTATACATTTGCTCATCCGCTACATAACATTTGCTGAACAACTTTGAAATGTTTTCAAAGTTGCGGTAGATTCTTTGTGATGTCGAACCGGGAGGATCGAACAGGAGATAATGCACTCTCCTCCGATCACCAATATTGGCTTTGATATTAAAGCCCATCTGACTCTTTCCTGAGCCAGATGAGCCCTCGAGAAATGCAAACGGTAAATTTTTGAAGCTTGACCCCGAAAATTCTCCAGCTGTGATCGAAAGGATAATTTTTACGATTTCCACGACACAGTTGTCGTTTTTTAAAGAATCGGCAATGTGATGATACTTTAAAAGTGACATAGTGTTTTCGGTATCTGCAGTTTCTTCGAATGTTCCTGAAACCATTCCGGTATTCGAACCTACTGGAGCTCCTGATACTGCACTAGAGATGCCTTGTCCAGTACCATTTTTGGATTTAATAATGAATGGATGTTCGTAAGAACCAACTGGTTCCTGAATGGAGGTCAGGAGCACATCCCCAGCAATGGCTGGTCTATCAACAGCATAATGGAGAGTGAGTAGCTCGGTCGGCGTGTCAGCGAGAAGTGACCCTGGCTTGTAAGCGGCGACCAGGTCAGCAACGTCAGTCAGTGGTCTTTGTCTGTCTTGTTCGCCGATATAGTGAGTTTCAACCTTTACAGATTGGTTTGTAAGGTACCGAACGAAGAATGCTTTGTTCTCCATTGGAGTTTACTGGAGAGAATTGAAGGAATTGAATGGAATAGAATAAGAATGAAATTGAATGTAATGTAATGAAGAAAAGAAAGGAAAAAATTCGACTTTAAATCCAAAATTTAATGTCATGTGAAACAAATTCACACTGAATATTGTTTAAATTAAGCAATTTTGTGAAATTAAAACTGTTAAATTAAGCATTTTTGTGAAATTAAAACTGTCAAATTGTATTAATTTGTCATGTATTCAAATTCACACACTTTGAATAGTGTTTAAACATTTGTCATGTGTTTATTTGTATTGTTCAATCGAGTGTCAATTCAACTCAATTGATTACGTCATTCATATAATGACTCGAGTCTCTTATTCAACATTTAATATTCAATTATTGTTAATCAGTCAATTGTTGGATTGGTAAATGTGTTACAAAACATTCATTTACATTCTGAATCTGACAAGTGGATGTGGATTGTTCCAATCAACAATTGGATTGAATTGACTGCAATATTGTCATTGATTGCAGTCACTGTTGACCAATACATTGTAATACATTGTCATTCATGTCAAGTTGTGTGTAGTTGCCAACATCACACCACAGCAATACTGTTGCTCTTGGACGTATGACAACACATTAATGTAGTATAGTTTTGGAGGAATATCAAAAGTAAAAGATGAGAATGAAGGAATGAACCAATGAGTTAATTGTGTTTATTGATAAAAGAAAACATTGATCATTTTATAAAGATGTAAATAACGGTTATGCGTATCCGTGAATTAGACGTCATAGCTGAGAAAGTCTCTTGTTATTGCACAAGTGATGGCTGCGATAGACATCGCCTCAAACATATATGCGTCGTGTATGAGTCTCTGAAATATCTCGTTATTTATGATATTTTCACATTACCAATGTTTAACAACTCTGATACAGTAATGCGGACTCGTGCATCGAGTTGAGTTGTCCAGCAATCGATTTTGGAAATGTGTTTGATGTGATGGTTTGAGATGAATGCCAAATGACCACGAATGTTACCAATTGTCATGACAGTTGATTGTTGATTCAAAACGTTGTTTGTTTGGTATTAATGGTTAGAGTGTCACTCATTGACCTGTCAGATCAGCAAGTGTTATTTTGGTGAGTTTCGTGTTTATTGTAGTCACATCAACATCAGCAGGTTGAACTACGGATTTGCTTGACAGAGTTGCAGATCCAGTTGGATTGATAGAGGAACAACTGTGCAAACAACTGTGCGAGTTGCAGGATGTTTGAGATGCAACAAAACACTGTTTGCACACAAGTTCATGAATGCAGATTGTCAGACTTGACCATCAACTCGCAGTATAAATTGCGTGTACGACAGTTTACACGCTTACCCATCAACAATAAACCCACATAACCAGCAAACCGTCAACGAGCAGCCAGCTCAATGGTCGGGTTGATGTTTTTTATTGGAGTTTCTGGATCAAACTTGACCTGATTTGTACCGAGTTGGGTCATGACTACAAGTTTGACAGCAATAGATTGATCTACTAATAATCTGATCGTGTTGTTGATTGTATGGATGTTGGTAATCCGTTGCAGATTGATACGGAATGTGACCAGAATACCACAAAGTTTATTGAGTGTGCACATTGAATTCGATGCAAAACGCAATAAACAAATGCGAGTTGCAGCATTCATTCAAGGTTTGACACCAGTTGATACAGCATTGACCGCAATGGCATTTATGTCAACAATTGCACGACTACGGAATAAGTTGATTGTTGCTTGGCATTCCGTATCGACAGTCTGCGTGTGTGTGCAACGTGCTGTTGTCGCATATGAACAACTTGGATTGACTTTGTGGACAAAACACAGTCACTGTTGCGATGATGTCCACAGTCATGGAAATGGTTTCGAATACCACAACTGGTATAACAACTGCATGTGTTGGTGAGCAACCAGAGTCCAGTTTGACCAAGATCTGCTCCAGTAATGATCGAATGACATTGTCGTGTTTGGTCATCATGACAACAATGTCATTGGTTTGGCTCTGCAACTGACCAAATGCGCTAGTCACAGCGATCAGATCAGTTTTCAAGGATACAGCTTGCATGGTGAGGTATTTGACTGTTTGTCGCATTTCGTCCATCAATGTGAAAAAGTCAACGTTTCCAATCGAGTTCATATTACCTCGAGTTGCCCTGCCAGTAGTTTGGATTGGACTGATACCACATAAATTGTTGGTCTGCGTGTACACTGACAAATCGCTGTTGATCAATCGCATGCACACAGATCCAACTATATATACCAGTCGAGTTGCATCAAACGCAGATGCACTGTCTGAATCAATCGAAAGCACTTCACATTTGTCACGAATGCATTGGGTGATTGAGTAAACAGTACTGGTTGATTGATGCGGTGATATTGCCATGTTTTCAACAATCATGAGTTTAGTCCAGTCACCACTGCAGAGACTGCAAACACTAAACAGGATCTGGTTGAGTACCGTGATTGGGTCTTATTTTTGACTGTATAATGTGTGAATGTGCTGATAATATTAATGATTGTCGATCAATGTCAAACACAAATATGCCAACTAAAACAGTACAATGATCAGCATTCATTCATGAAAATCAAATTTTATTGTAAGCTAAATTATAAATGCAGTTGTAGAATGACAATTGAATCGGCCGAGACCAGTCCAGATTAGCATTCAAATCAGTTGAATGAATCTTTATAGAATCACCCGAAAAATGATTTAAATCTATCCATAAGTTTGGAGCTTTTCCGCTTATTGGAACCAGATTTAGACGGCATTTCCGATGATGGTCGTTCTTTATCACATGAATTCTCGAGGTAATAATCAACGGTAGGATGTGAAAGGATAAGCAAAAATTGATCCTCAAACGAATCGAGATCGTAAGGTCTTCCGAAAACGAGCTCCACGAATAATATTTTTATTAACTCCAGTTCATCCTCAAGACGACCACTCTCAAGATCGCATTTTTCCTTTTGTCTTTCAAGCTTCAAGTATTTGGAATATTGGCTTTCAAGATTAACCTCACGTCCCTCCATTTTACTATTACGACCATGTCTTGGATTGCCATCACTACTTTCAAGTCTTAATTTAAAATTTCGAACCTTTTTCTCCAGATTCTTTACCAATTTCTGTTGTTCAAGAAATCGAGATCCTATCAAGTCACATGATTCTTTTTGCTTAGAATAGTTATTTCGCTTTTTCAAGTATTCATCGAGCATGTCCTTGACTTTAACTGAAAGTAAAACAAGACCATGTAACCCTATGCCGCTTTCATCAGGGGTTGGCGAAGGGCTAAATTCAGCACTCGCAGTCGAACTGGGAATGTCCGTTGAGGTGCTATACTCAGCATTTGTAGTCGAGCTGAGAATGTCCGTTGAAGTGCTATATTCAGCATTTGTAGTCGAACTGGGAAGAATTGGATTGGCTGTAGTAACCGAGCAAGCGACTAAAACTGATGCCAATACAGCG
>NW_006281106.1:33359-49245 GCF_000203795.2 Batrachochytrium dendrobatidis JAM81
CACATTATGATCATATGTCATGGTTGACTCGTATTCTGGATTGATGCACTCATTCCATTCCATTGCATTGCATCACTCGAACACAAACATCGTATGGCTTGTTGATTGCTAATACCCATATTGATCGAATACACACTACATGACACATGTCATATTAGCGTATACATTCCACTATATAGCACATCATGTTGCTGATACCACGCATTGTGATTCAACAGTCAATCTGTATTCGAGTTCAACTACAATTGTTCGTGTCAATCATAATATACACGACCAATTGTAGTCGAGTTGATCCGACTGAATAGAGTCCGAGTCATCATGTTCATATCAAACTATTACAACTCATTGTTGTAAAATCACAACCTCACAATCAACCAAAACAATGCTCCCACTCATATATCTGTATTTGTTGTATGCTTTTATGATTTGAGTTCGGTCATTTGTCAATTCATCTCGATAGTGTTTGGCTTCAGCTGGTGATTGAACACCTTGAATATACTGCGTGGCATCATTCCACAGTTCAGGCGGTATGGGTGCCTTGTCAAGACTCGATTTGCACCATTGTGGTTGTTGTGGAGCCACATGTGCAGTCGAAACAATCCGACAGGCTGGATTCACTACAAAAAATGTCAGAATCTTGCAATGTCCTGGTTGGGTTGGATCTGCAAGTTCAAATGATTGCTCTTTGTGTTGGTATCGATTGGGATAAACTACACACCGACCATTTGGTAATTCAAGCGATCCTATATACTGATTCCGTGGTGATTCTTGATTAATGTCGTACACATCTTTCAAATACATATCAGATGCTACTTGATATTCAAACCGATCAACAGCCTCGCGGTAATCGAGTTTGGGTGTGGTGATATTTTCCACGTCGTAGTAATACAGTCCAACTGCAACAATCGATTCGTTAATTGAACCTTCATTGTGCCAGTTTCCCTTGTCGTATTTAGGTTTGGATGGTGTCAGTTGAATGTTGGTGAGTTTGACAATGACTTGTAGACTACAACCACGCAGTGACACTGGTTTTGCTGATTCATATTTGGATTCAAAATGTTCCGGAAGTGTTGGTACATACACGGGACGAATGGCTTGAGTGTCTGATTCCATACCACCACGATATGACTGACTTGACGGTTCATATCCATTTGTGCCATTGCAAATATCAATATACTTGAACATTGGATCCATCGTTCTGAACAGACTTTCAAACATTGGGACAAAACATTTGAATATTTTGGCAATGCATTTGTACATGTCTCGATGCCATATCGGATTCAGATTGTTGATGTATGAGTTGATGGTCACACTGCCATCCTGTTCGACACGGAATTCACTCGGAAGCCATTGGAACTTGCATGATATAAACTCGGGATTGCCTTTAATGATAGGCGTATCTGAAACAAGCCGAGTCGATAACAATATATCGCATGGTACCATTGTGGTGTATTTGAGTCGTATACTCAGTGGTGCAAGCATCGTTTGTCCATATACAACACTGTACATTGATGCATCAATCAGATTGTGCACCATTTGACCAGTGTTGTGATTTGATCCATGTTCAATATCCGATACATTTGTCATCAATCGCGTGTATACATTGTCAGGTATGCCATTGTCCAGTATATACGTCAGTTCAACAGGTCCTGGTACAATTGTGCCAAATCCATCACTGCCATTACAAACAAGCTGTTTGACAAAAACCCCGAGTTGTTCCAACGCAAGATCAAATGTTGATGGTGATATATTCCGATCGAGTGAGTCAGCCTTCCATTGCTCCACAATATGCTGGTTTGTGATATCGATCCACCACATGGGTTTGCAAAGTATACATTGCAGATACTGGATATACCGCATTTCTACAAGTGTGCGTGCCTGTCCATGTGTATATCCGGCCATTTCAGATTTCATATCAATTTCGGCATTGTCCTTGTATGGCCGAATGTTCGAATTAGCAACATTAACCCGATGCTGGAAACACGTTCCAATGATCTGTTCAGCAAGCCTTTTGTTCATGTATTCAGCAGTATCCGATTGTACAATAGCCGTTAGATTTTCAAGTATCCCGCCTTGCTCAAGCTCGGTACGTATTGAACTGTCGGGATGATTGTCGGCAAAATCAGCAAGTGTTTCGAGTAGGTTTACAATACTAGTGTTACTACCACTATAACCATACAAGCGTATATTTCTACGTGAAAGAATAGTGTTGAGTTGCTTTACAATTCCATATTCTTGAAACACCTTGATCATCTCGGCCTTGTTTGTAGATTTCTCAATCATGTCGTTGACATGATCAAACCGGCGCAAACAGTCATACATATCGACATCAAGTATCGATATCGTCAATTGCTCAAAAACCAACGATCGTACAAGCGATACAGGAAAGTCACGCATATCGGATGCAGCAGTTCCAGCTACCTTGATTATGCGTGCTCTTAGTTCAGGGTTGTCGCTGTATCTGATATACAAGTCGCTAAGCGTTTGAATCAAACCCGATCTTATCAACTCGGCTGAAGTCACTTCACAATCTTCATAGCTGGAAAAATTCTCGATAGTATCAATACTTTGATCAATCACTGCTTGATCGACACTCCTGTATTCATGTCATGTCAATCCAACCATGTCAAATTTACCAATTGTGATGACTGGACACACATTCATGCATAACACCACATACCTGAGCGTATTGACTATTGTTGGAATGATGCCACATCCCGCTGCTTTTACTGGGTCATGACGATAGATATTCCGATACATGGTTTTAAGATTTTTGATAAACCCAACAGCAACTAGACCATTGGATGATTCCAGTCGTGAAACAAGTCTTGACAACACGATGCCAAACTAATGATATTGTTCAATGCCAAGTATACAATCAGATCAACATGACATGACACTGTCCAAACTGATCCAATATTGTATCATTGCAAACATACATTTTCATCGTCAATATTATGACAAACTTTCAAAAACAGGTCAATTGCCAATGTGAGCACTTCTTGATCGGACTCGTGAACAATAATCTCAACCATTGGCTTGATGTCAAATTTACACTCCTCACTCCAGCGTCTACAATTGAACAACTTTGTGCATGCGTTTATCGCCTATATGCATATTGACACTAAGTGAGTTGGATTTCAATCATTTGGTCAATATCAATCATGACTTGCCGCCATTTTGACTTGACGACTTGGTGATTGCATGAGTTGTGCAAGTTGGTTGTTTAGTCGTTGAGATATTTTGAACTGATCATCATAGTACACCATTCTCAAAAATACTGTAGCAAACTCCATTATTTTGATCTACACAGCACATGTTGATTATTTTAGTCATGAACAATCCATTATTGTTACAATATATGAATACCTGTAAACTGGGTCGATTATACTCCAAATACTTGACTGTGATATCTTCCAGTCCAATACTCTGTAAGCGAGGCGCTACATATGTAGATACTGACATTCCAAACCAACACAAAGTCAGCAACAGTTTGAATTCATCAATAATCCAACTGCTATTAAACTTACATGAATCATGTTCTTCCAACTCCAGTAGCAAGTCAAGCAGTCTGTCCCATATTTCATCAGCCTTGTATACTTGAGCATCCGTTGTTAATAGTTTCAAATCTTCCAGGTGTTGAATCAACTCTTTCATGATATCATCCAACTGCATGTTTGATAAAATTAGTAAAGTTGAATTTTGATGACAATTTTATATTGGAATATCCAGATGGATACCCCTAAATGGTAGCCTGTGGCAAGGCTAATTCTAATAGCACACTTTGAATCTCCAAATTAAACCCTTCATCACCACTAATCCATGTGCTCCAAACTCCATTATCCTCATTTTTGGAGATTCGAGTCACAAATAACGGGTAAATAGTATTATTATTAAATTGGCTAATTACAGAAATCAATCCTATTGGCTCAATTACTTTTCGTTTACAGCCTCTCATTATCAAACACGTTATTTGTTTGTATCACAAGACAAACAATTAATTACTATAGGTGCCGAGATATTCTCTTATCAATAAACAACTCGTCAAACTATTTCAATTTCTAACTACTTTATTACACCTTTTTACTACTCTTGAAAATACCAGATCTGTTGATCTTGGATTTCAAGTGCAACTTACATTACACTTTTGATTTGTTCTCTTCTGTCAACTACTAACAGTTACAGATCATACACACACCTCCATTTAAATTAATATAAATCAGATTACACAAAACTCCAACAGAGTTATTGGTTGTTGATGGGCAAGTTGGATATAAAGTTGTTTTCAATCAATCCGTTGGCAATCATGAGAGCATACTTTGATTTGTATGTACGCAATACTGCTGTCATCTTGTGTATGGTGTTTTCTATTCCTACAAACGCATTCCATTTCCAGCTGTTTCCTTTGCAGACATTTGATGTTGTGTAGCATGTTAAAGAATTTAGGTGTATCGAAAAAGTAGAGTATACAAGAGAGACAAAAATTACCGAGTCTTTCAACAAGTAATAATATAATATAATATGCTGCTATAGAAAACATTGGTAACGCTGGGTTTTTTGAAAAGTAAGAGTACTGATATTGAAACATAAGGGAGATAATGGAGATAATGAGGAAATGATAAATTAGGGAGTGTCCAATGCAAGTACTAATGCTTGCTTGTTAAGGGTTGAAGCTTAGATATCTTGCTTGGATATTACAACAGATACACACTAACCATTCAAACTATACGTAAACGGTCAATGTCTGATTGCTTCAACATAACAATGAGGGTGTAAAATGTAGTACAGAAATAGACGACTAAATTACAATTATTCCAACGGATTTAGCACTCTTGTTCAAGTAAAACAGTATCATCCGATGCTCATTATACACTATTTGTACGTTGAATCATGCCAATCACTTGCTATTTTAACAAACATGGAATATCACGGCACATATTGATGACCAACTAATATCCGAGTGTCAACTCATTCCAGTTTTGGTTTATACTCATTTCTTAACCCTAACCCTTGACCATAGCCATTTTTAGGGTGGGACTGCATAGCCAACCATATGATATTCGAATGTATGGTCAGATAGCAGCTCAGCCAAGGTTACAGGTCACCATATAAAGGGATATCCCTTCAAAGTTTGGCATTGACAACAAATCACCATTCAACCCTGACAATAAAGTCAACCCCTTAAAACGACCATTCAAGGAATATGCTTTTAATATCATTTATTCAGTAATGGATATAAATACAGTTCAAAAACCGACTTGTTGAATGACATTACAACTTGCTCAACCAACCACCAAAATGAAATTCTCAATTGCCGTACTGTCATCAATCCTTGCTGTCTGCTCGGTCACAGTTGCCAATCCAGTTGATCCCAGTGAAAGTACAGATGATGAAGATGGCATTTCAACATTCATTCCCAGTGCAACTACAAGTACTGAAGATAACACTTTTACCGGCATTCCCACTGTATTTAAAGGTGTCGAATATAATTTTTGGATAGATGCTAATCCAGACGGTATAGGCTTGGGTGCTCTTGATGATCCAATTCCAGGTAACGTCAAGCATTTACTCGACAAATACGCAGAGATACAGGATGGTCGTAATCAGCAAAGCAAGATATATTGGCCGTTAAAATCTCGATGACAGTCAATATGACGTGCTAATGGGCGTGAAAAAAGATCTTAAAGTTCTGGAATATCTATCTCAAGACGATGACAGCCTAAAATATTATATTGAAATTCGGAAGACTAAGCTTGATCATGAAAAACAACTATCCAAACTTGACAAAATTCGAAAAAGTTTTTATGAGTGCCAGTCCGAGATTGGTCGTCTTACAGAAAAAAGTGGGAGACCGATAAAAAGATTGTGCGTCTCATTTTCGGAACCCCTCTGGATGTTGTAACAGTTATTTACAAATCTTCGCTTATCAAAGAAACGCCTTCCGTTAAAGATTACCTTGAACAACAATCATTAAAATATGAGAGTATTGATCAAAAATCTGGTGGTCGACGAAAACGCAAAGATTTGGAATCATCGGACGAAGAATCATCAGATGAAGAACCGGATGAAGAATCCGAATATAAATTCAATCGGAAGGGTACTTTCAGTATGCGGAGAGCTTCCTCCAAGTTTATCACTAGATTTGGATCATTTTTTCAGCAATCCAAACGTGACGATCCATCCAATTGATTTGATTGATTTGAATGTTAATCTGGACTGATTTCAACCAATTCAATTGTATTTCTGGTTTAATTTACAATAAAATTGGATTTACATGCATTATATCTGATTATTACACAGTCTTGATTGGCATGATATCATATTGTACATTGACACTTGTATTTCCAATACAATACAGTTGATTGTATATTGCATAGTTGTACACATTGATGATGCTGACATACATGTGTGTATTGTGTCAATATGACATTGCTTGGAATGTCGTATTGACACATGCAACACCAATACCAACAATAGTCATGTGTGTTGATATCTGATCTGACTGGTTTGACTCGTTGATTGTGGTGTCGATATGGTTGCATCAATAGCCTGACTGATCACACACATCAGTCGCAGTATCAACTTTGTCGTATGTCAAATATCACATGTTGAATATACAATGCCAACAATATGGCCATTATGCACATGTTGATGTATGCAGTGATCGTATACTGGTCGATTGGTGCAATATGATCACACATACTAATGGAGTGTGATAATCATGGTATTTGCAGCAGTATACCATATTCCAACTGTTGATATTGCGCATCCAATATTGGCATGATCATCCAGATATACAGTGATGGATTTCAACAATCCATACCATGATTGAGCTACGCGATCATGTGTATTCAATCAATACCATGTATTACCAATACAATAGTATGCGTGATCATCGTGTATCAAACAACTACAATACACACTCAACTGATCCAATACATGCATGGCTTGAACATATCACACAATCAAACATGGACACACCACATTAAAAATACATATAGTAGCAGTTTGTCACTAATGAATTGTATTCAGTCGAGTTTATTGAGAGTCTGTTTGCGACTCTTGACAGTGTGGTGGGTGTTTTCAGGTACAGCTACTTGATCAGTTGTAGTTGTTGGTCTCCTTTTGCGAATAAATGTGCCATCTGAACCTGAAGTACTTGGTTGTTCAGGCAATCTAACACTATGCACCAAATTCATGATCAATATCAATTAACACATACACACACCAATATCAAACAACTTACTGTGGTAATGGCCATAGTACTTGATAACCGTTCGAAATAGTAGGATATCCATCAGTCATGACTTCACATCCACATCCAGGACCAAACCCAATGCGTTTATGTGCTCGATCAAATGTCAATCCAAGTCGGGTCATAAATGGAATACCAAGAATTACATTGTCATTTGGACCAGCCTTTACAGCAAACAGGACTATAATTCGACATTTATATTAGTCAGGTTAATCAAACAATACATATTGCATACAATTGTCAAATATTTACCATGTTTAGAATCATATCTCTGTATATAGTCTTTGGGACCCAATTTGATTGTTACAACGGAGTTGCAATTGGCATCAGTTACTGGGTTTTGAGCAAACATTGTAATTGAAAGCGTTGGTAGCTTGCCCCAATCAATATTAAGTTTGGATTCAAGCATTGCGTAGTGTTCCCAAAATATTCTTTTGATTTCTTCCGAGTTGAGTTTGTTACTATACATAGCTTTTTTGACAGTAATCGCACCACTATCAAGAATAGCATCAATCAACGCTTTCACGACTACTTCAGGAAAACGTATATATCTAAAACATGTTTGTATAACCGAATACAAAGTACGTCCATCTTTTACCCTTTTTTGGAATTCCTCGGGTAGATTCACTGGTTTGTCATTGATTAGTATACTCTTGATGTTGACAGTATGGCGACCGTCTGGTGGTGAGTCTACCCATGCAACACTCCTTCCATCCGTTCCGCATTTTGCAGTTACGTCCGTGTTTCCTATATTGATGAAGTTATTTGAAGTCATTTCATACGGACATAGTTGAAGACTAACCTCGTTATTGGGAATAATACCACCATTGTACAAAGCATCCATCGCAGTGATTCGTGAGTGATGATTTGACAACAAGGAATTGCCGAACCCAAATATTCCATCAAACTCTGGATCGATACCAACTAGATCTGGCGATTGTTTTCTAACTGCTAGTACTGGTAATTTGATGTCAGTTATCCTAGTACCCGGAATCGTCACAACTGCATCGGAACTAACTCCACTATACTCATCGCCTTTGTAATCTATAGTAACGGGTTCCCCATTTGGAGTGTGTTGCGGAGTCAAACCTATATCGTTGCTTGAACTAGGAAGTGGTACGACTATACTGGAAATCGCTGAATCGACTTGCAAACCCAACTATTTTAAACAAGTGTGAGATTGATTAAACGTAGTACAAACTGATATCAAACTACAATAAATGGCATGATACATACATTGACTCCATCAACATTGACTTTAATTGTGTAGCATTTCTTGATATCACCATCCAACACAACGGGTGATCGCTTTGACAGCCTATTGTTTGATTGACTGGTAGTTCCAATTGGTGATTCTAATGCAAGTCGAATTGCAGCAACCGCTTGTAACGCAAGTAGAATGCATTCTAGAGTAATCAGCATTGTATCGAGTATTGTAATGAAAATGGGTTGAATCTGGTACATGACTGCCGTTTTATAACAACGGCAGCTTCAAGGGTGACAATCGACACTTTCAAATGGATATTCTGACAAACCCAGAAACACCATGTAGGGTGAACAAAGCCGAAAACACCCTGTAGGGTGAATCAATATACAAGCATCGCTGTTGGTGTATGATCAACCCCAGTAGTATATTGTGTTGATCTCTTTGATTGCGATCATGTATTCAGTAATCAGGTAGTATCAAATTGTCACCCTGATTATGGATAGTTATCATCACATATACAATCCATTACTACAACATATACTGTCACTGTATACCAAATATTTGACTGATTGTTTGATTTGTTCGAGCAATTCAAACCATGTGGAAATGGTTGTTGAAATATAAATATATATCATCCAAAGTTGATTCAGATTGTCGCTAGCTGTAGTCTGTTGATCTGTCAATGTGTGGCCATGTGTCAATGCACACAGTAAACTTGAAACCAACTTGCATAGTTGTCAATGTTCAAATCAAAGCCGCAAAGTTTCATTCTATTTATCATTGTTCATGGCTCACGGATAGCTGATCAATAAATCACATTCGACATGATTGACATGATTGTTTTGTTGGACATATTTCAGTAGATTTGGTTAGTTACGATTTCAATCAACTCAACAGCTTTGGAAATAACAGTGGTAGCGTAGTAAATGGTTTTAATAGCAACAATTCATATCGATTTTGCAAGATTCATATTTTTGATGTAGAAAATCATGGACTACAACACAGATGAATACGTATTCTCCAACAAGAACAGGAATGAAATTGTTTAATGATAAACGATCCCGAGTCGGTTTTGAAACACTTTCAGCTGAATTGTAAAAACTTAATTTCTTATTTTAGGTTATGGATAAGCTTTACGAATTGTATTACAGTCCCAAGACTGGCCTCATTTCAGCGCAGAGATTATACCTGAAACTGAACAAACAGCTTCCAATCTCACAAATCATAAAATTCCTTGACCAGCAGGAAGTTCACCAACTTCATCAAGAATCACGAAGAAGGCCAGCATTCAGCCCCATAACTGTTTATTCAGTCAATGACCAATGGCAGGTGGATTTGATTGACTTGTCTAAATATGCAAGATGGAATGCTGGATACAAGTATCTCCTGTGCGCAATAGATGTATTTAGTAGGAAATCATTTGTGGTGGCGATGAAAAAGAAATCAGATACTACAGATGCAATGAAGTTAATATTTGACGTGCAAAAGCATATTCTGATTCAAAGCGATAATGGCACAGAGTTTTTAAACAACAACTTCCAAAGCTTACTGCAAGCAAAAGGTGTTTGTCACATCACTGTGAATGTGGGTGATCACAATAGACAAGGATTGATTGAACGATTCAACAGAACATTGGAGAATATTATTGCTCGGTACCAAGAATCAAGAAAATCAAATAGATACATTGATGTCTTGGAAGACATTGTATTCAACTACAACAACACTTATCACCGTGGTGTAAATGATATTCCTGAATCAATGTATCTAAAGAATCCATTAAATGGTTCAATGAAAGTTAAAATTACCAAGCATTCAATTAGAGTTGGAGATCGTGTTCGGATACTGAAAAGTAAGCAAACATTCAGAAAAGGATATGTGTCAAAGTACAGCAACGGCATCTATACTGTTGTCAGTGGGAACGGATACTCTTTCTCAATTTCAGATGATAACGGCAATGTTCTTGGAAAGTCTTACAAATACTATGAACTCGAGAGAGTTGAAGGAACGGAGACCTTTTTGATTGAACCGAGACACAGAGAGCCGACAATGACAAACAAGGAGCGTCGTAACAAGAGAGAATTACAAGAACTGGCAAGAGTTCAAGGTCCAGCCAATAAAAAGAGAAGGACATTTGGAGCAACTTATTTTCTAGAGTAACAATAAATGACACCCATCAGCTCAATTGGAAATTACAATGATTACTTACAATCCATCAAGAATTGGGATGCTTATTCATCTCAAGAACAAGACCAATTAAGGAAATGGTATCGTGAATATTATTCTCATAACAAGGAAGTTGAACGAAAACGTTACAAAGACTACTATGCCTCAAATGCAGAAGCCGAAAAGGAAATATTGAAAAAGTATAAAAAGTCTATCAAGAACTGAATATTTCATTTATTTCAAATGTTTAGATTGCTGAGACTTGTTGAAATAACCATTTCGCTTCCAGTTGCTGCACCTTCGCCCACAGGTTTCTCCTCAAACGAATGGAAGCTAGATGGAGATTCGCTTGGTTCAGATTTACTTTCTCGATAAGGTGGTAAGGTTCCCTTCCAGAATGAAGACGACGAATAATCGGATGTTGGTAACGCATTTGCTTCCTCGCTATCCAGTCATCTCCTCCAGCGAGTGCATTCATTGCAAATTGTAGTCCAAGGCAAGCCAGAGTACACAAACACTGGGCAGTCAATCAGAAACCAATAATACGCAATGTACAAATGGCACATTGTGTGATTCCATTTGAACATTTGCCGAGTGTAATCAACAAACTCCTGATTTGGAAAGCAGCCTTTGAGAGCAAGCAGGTCTTGGCCAATGAATTGTCTGATTTGCAAATATCTCGGCATCGGTCCATTACACGATTCTTGTTTAGTAGTTTTGACGTGTATATGTTTATTCGTCAGGTCAAGATCTTGATTCTGGCAGTGACATACATATAAGGACTGACTGCGTAAGGGACAGGGCTAACAGGTATTTCTGAATTGATCGCAGACAGTGTAGACTCTCCAATAGAAAGCAACAAATTGATTGTATCTGCGTGGGGATGTGGTTCATACGCACCATTTCTGTGAATATGAGAGTCCAGTTCGGGACGACGTGTGCGACTGATTGCCCTAGCGAATGCATTAAGTAAATTCTTGTTGATCAAATTGAGCTCTTCTTGTAAATCAGCATCATTAAAAGCAGCAACTCTTCTGATCCAGGATGTAATCTGCTGACATTTGTAGTAAACAATGGAAACTACAATTGTAAACTCGGAATTACAATTGTAATAATGTAAGAGCCTCAAAATTACAGTTGTAATATTTCCAATCATTATAAGACCAAGACTTTTGCCATTCGACCAGGTCTTGATCAATTCACAATATTCAGTGTCAATCTCAATGAAAAATAGCATACCAGATTGTTTGCATAGATTATCGGATAAGAATATTGACCGAAAAGGCAATACTACTCTACAAAGTCAGTTGGGAGATGAGTGGCATTTGGTGAGTAAATTGAATTATGTATTGGATGGGCTGGATATGAATAAAAACGATTAAGCAATGTTATCAAGTAAATTCAATTTACATCAAGGATTTTATTGATTGCCTTTAATAACTAATAGAACTGCTGTTCTTAAACCCAATTGAGAGATTCCAATTTCTTTGAGCTTCTCATCAGTCAATGCCAGATCTCCAGTGGCCATCAATTGGGTGAATTTGACTTTCTGTTTTCCAAGACAGTCCTTGATAAGCTGAATTTCATCATCATCCAGTTCTTGTTGAATCTTCAACTTGTCAAAGAACTCCTCGATTGTTGTGAACTTGGTGGTCTGCTTCTTGGGAAACTCTTCAAAACCTGCCAGGACATAATACAAATATCCTTGGCGCAGGTCTTTCACATCAGTCACAACGACTGGAGTTCCTTCGTGCAAGCGGTAGAGTTTCTTGACTTTCAGAGCCAATGGGAATTTCTTCTGCACTGCTTCAATCAATGCGGAGAGAGAAGAAATGGTAGAAACCTCCAAGTCGTATTCTTCGTCTCCACGTTTGACAATGATGTGCTTTTCCGGGACAGCGGGAATCCATCCTTTTGCAATGCCAAAACCAGTAGTTGCATTTGCCATACTAGCGAATGTTTCCTTGACAACTTTCTTCAAAGCTTCAGTAGCAGCAGACCCACCAAAAGAGATTTCGTCAAGTTCCTTTTCCAGAAACTCTCCCGAGGACGGATCCCTTTCCAAAGTTGGTAAAGCTTCTTCAATAGTGATCGAGTTGTATCGACTTTCTTCAGAAACAGCGCTCGCTTCGCCCCAAACAATAGCAGCATCATATTTGATTTGTAGCAGTCCTCTGAGGTATTCAAGAGAAGAGGGAAACTGCTTTGGATGTCCCTGAACTATTGCCTGAGTGATTCCGGTGTCTGTTCTTTGGATTTTGGCAAACAACCTTGCTCCAGAAAAGTATTCGACAAGCAGAGTCTTGAGCCCTGGTAAGTCTGAATTGATTGTTGCTTCCACAGACACCCTTGGAGTATTCAGTGAGAGAAAGGAGTGAGCTGTTGAAATCGGTGTATTATGGCCAGACATTTTTTGTCTGGAAGGAAAGCAATGTGGTGTCACTATAAATTTAGACTTGTGAATGAATAAAAACTGGTATCATTCGGTGCCCTATATATACTACTTACGCGGCAGGAAAAAATTGCTGCACAATTTTGAGAATTGTTGAATCTGCCCGAGTGGATAGTTGATTGGACATTGTAGCTTTGTCAGACTTGACAAAATCAATACTATATCCCGTACCGAATTGCGATTTAAGAAAAATCAATGTGCCAAGTGTTTTGAGATGGCCATTCGACATGATAGCAATACGGTCACCAAGAACATCGGCCTCCTCCATAGAATGTGTAGTCAAAATCAAAACACGATTCTTTTTGCAGCTTCGAATCAAGGACCAGATACGTTGTTGAGCAGCAACATCCATGCCAGTAGTTGGCTCATCCAACAACACGATACGAGGAGATCCAAGTAGCGCAATAGCTACACTTAGCTTGCGTCTCATACCGCCAGAGAGAGTACTGATGTAGGCATCTAGTTTAGCATACAGTTCAACATCGCGTGCTATGGCCTCGACATATTGCATTTTTAAATTTGCAGCATCTTTTTGACCACTAGATATAAAATCTCCAACTCGGCCATCAATCGTCACACCCTTAATACCACAATACAGTTCTAAATGCTCACGAACAGTGAGAGATTCAAAGATTACATCAAACTGTGGACATACACCAAGTTCTTGTCTAAACATTGATAATGCAAAAGGATCCGTTATATCCATCACTTTGTCGCCCGACTTGGATTTGACGTAAATGTGGCCTGATTTTGGCAACACAACACCACTTATCATGGATATTAATGTAGTTTTTCCCGCACCGTTGTGGCCCAGTAGTGCAAGAATCTGACTACTGTGTAAATTCAAATTAAAGTCTTGCACAGCACGCTTAATTTTGGTTTCCGTTGCTGCACCACAAAAAAATCTGCCAAAGATCCCCTTGCTAGAATCAGAAGATGCATCCTTTGGTTTTTCTTTGACTTTAAATTCCTTCAGTATATTGTTAATGGATAGCACATTGCGGTCGGAATCTGAAATATGATCTTCGTTAAAGTTTTCAATAAAGCCATCCTCTTGTAATGCGTGTCTGGGTACTTGGAGTGAGGGAATACTTTTATAAGTAGAGAACCAAAAACTGGAGATAAAGGGGAAACTCCATGGTTGTGAAGTGGCAATATTCTCTCCAGGAAAAATCTTGTTTAAATACCATGCAAGACTCAAACAACACACATCTGTAATCCTTACCACCCATTCCATGGAAGAAGCGGAAGCACTTGGCGATCGTATTGGCATTGTTGTCAATGGCCGTATGCAATGTATTGGTACTCCGCAGAGGCTCAAATCTGTTTACGGATACGGATACAAGGTTTTGATAAGAACAAGTGAATCCGTGGATGTGGTGAATGATTGGTTTTTGCAAAATATTGGCAAACCTGGCACATGGCAAGTAGCTCGACAAGTGGGTGGAACGACTGTATTGCAAATGACAAAGCTTGGCGTTGAAGCTTTACAAACACAGCTATTGGCCGCGTCGACTGACAAGGAGAAGATGATTATAGGACTAGAGTTACTAGAGCATATTTTCCGTGTTTTGGAATTGCCGGAAACCTGTGGTGATAGTGGTCAACTAGCCCGACGACTTGGTATTGTAAGTCATGAAGTACAGGAGACGAGTATGACCGAGGTATTTGTTGCATTTGCATCACTTCAAAAGGGACTTGAGCTTTAACAGCACCATGAACATTTTCACATTTTCACAACTTAATAAATTCTAATGCGTTGATGATACATTCATTTACATTTGCTTGATGAGCACTGATGTGTTTTGATTAACCGTTTAGGTTTTAAACAATGGCGTTGTGAGATGCAAAGCTTCATAATGTCAATGTTTAAAGCCTGCTGAGAATTACCTGAACATAATAAAAGGTGGTTTTGTATGGTATGCAATTACAAACATTGGGGAAGAATTAAGAATGACAATGGTAGTATAGATGGGACACCGAATGATACCGGGTATTTTAGTAGATAGCTCCTAGTAAAATCTATCGAGTGTTGTTAAAATGAATATTTGTCTGTGGCATTCACGTTGGTTAAAATCATTAGAGCAGGTGTATGAGCTAATATTAATGGTAGATAGTTGGTGCCATACTTATACTAAACACTTGTTTCATAAGATTCGAATGATACCAGTGTCCAAATTTTCAAAAATGACAATTTATCCGAGATTAGTAATTCAGGCCAAAAAGGTGGGATAGAGCAATTTAGAGCTTATAAGTTTGAGTTATTAGGATGTTTCTGTGCCAAATTCATACCTGATGTTTTAAAATTCGTTAATATTCTAAAGTTGATTTAACATAAAAGGAAATTGTAATGGAGATATTATGAAATCGTATTTATTGAAATTTTGTTTACGGGACCGCAGAATCCATTGAATAATAATCATTCCACTTCTTCATGGTTTCCTTCTCTTTCCATTCCAGACATTTCCGGAATATAGTAGGGTTAGTCACATGAACTGAAGTATTCATTATGAGTGGGTTATCTGTTTGTGTCGAGCCTTCAATCAAGCGATAAAATATCATATCAGCCGATTCTTGATTCAATGCTACTACCGCAAGTACGACTTTATATCTGTCTTCTACAATAACCGAATCAGAAATGGAGACGATTTTCAAATAGAACAGCGGAATCTCGGTGCTTAAGTCGTCAAACCAACCGTGAAGGTCCCTTGACATTGCTAGCCTATTGTTTGGGTTTTTGTCGTATTTTTCATAAGAGGGGTAGTTTCTACAATGAGAGGCAGATATCAAGTGACAGCTTCTGCTCTCC
>NW_006281106.1:49636-50339 GCF_000203795.2 Batrachochytrium dendrobatidis JAM81
AACACCTTTTACGGCTAAGGAATCCGAGAGAGCGCCAGAAACTTTCCAATACGTTGGTATACCTTTTCTGACAAAGTCATTGATTCCTACGGTAGGACCATGAACAATACCTGACTTGATGACAAGTGGTTGGTCGTAGGAACCAACTGGATGCTGAATGGAGGTCAACAGAGTATTCCCGGGAATGGCTGGACCATCCACCACATAATGTAGAGTGATTGGCCCATAGTCTTCTGGGATACCAGCAAGCCTTCTAGTTGGTTCGACAACGATGGCTGCAACCAAGTCAGAAATATTAGGCTCTTCTCCTTCAGGGACAGGCAACTTTTGAGTAAATAATGATACCGGAGTGTTTTCAAGGTATTGAATATAAATCCTGGTCATTTTGGAGTTTATGAAAGAATAGAATAGAGTAGAATATAGAATATAATAAAGTGAGTAGAGTAAATAAGAATAGAATAGAATATAGAATAAAGTGAAACAATGAAATGACAAAAAGATCAAAACGTGAATTTGTCTCACATTCAAAACTCAATATCACGTGAACAATGTGAGACAAATTCACACTTTGAATATTAAACATTTTTGTGTGAAATTAAAATCAAATTAAACATTTGTCATGTGATTATTTGTATTGTTCAATCGAGTGTCAATTCAACTCAATTGATTACGTCATTCATATAATGATTCGAGTCTTTATTCA